>NC_056729.1:744040963-744340963 GCF_019279795.1 Protopterus annectens
AGGTCTTGACTTTAGTGCACTAGCCAAGCATACGATTCAAGAAGGTAGCAATCATACCTTCCTTTTTCAGGTTTTACATGTTGTTGAGACTAATATGAGGTTGGGGGCATTGTTAATAAAATTGAGAATTTTGAAATACAATGGATCTTACGGCTGGGCTCACATAGAGGTCTTGGGCTCAACGATAGTGTTCCACTTAAACCTGTATTGAGGGTCAAGAAACTTAAGTAAGGAAGTTCATGACAGGAATGGTTGCTCCTTTAAATCTTGCACTAATTGATAAATGGTTTAGCCAAGCTTTTTATTGGCTGTTGTTTTTAGATGTTTTGCATTTAAGTATCTTATTTGATCTTTGGTTGTCTGAAGTAGCAGTGGGTTTCACTGTGAAAGTGCTCACCTTTGTTAATAAAAAGTTTTTATGGTTTTAATTTTGCTGTTTTATTGAAGTTTGCCTTCTGTGCCTTCTGCCTGTGACATTTTGGTTTTACTACATTACCTGTTCATGCTCACACTTTCTGGGGTTGTTCCGTGACGTTTTATACCCGTATATACCTTCTAAACGTTGCGTTCCAGTAGTGTGGTGCCATAGTCTGTGGTAGGATTGCAGAAGTGGTGGTATTGTGAAGTCTGCTAAAGGATTTGTGCTTCAATACTTTTTATAGCTGTGTATACCATCTAAAAGTTCCATTCCAGTAGTCTGGTGCTTTATTCTGTGGTAGGATTGCAATAGTGACAGTATTGAGAATTCTGCTCCAGGAGTTATGCTACAGTACTTTTTATAGCATGTATTTACCTGCTTAAAGTTGCATTTCAGTGCCATTTTGATGACCTTAATACTGTTTTCCCCCTGTTCTTTGTGTCTGCCGCCCCAGACATTAAGGTAAAAGTTTCTGAAAATTGTAACCATAGGACTAGAGCTCCAGTCTCTTCTCTTGTGGTTTTAAAAGGCTGTCTGTCTGGCTTCCTTGTCTTATGGTAATCTAACTTCTAAAGTCCCTCCCTCCCCTTTTTCATTGCTATTGTCTGTTTAAGTACTTCCCATCCATTGTTTTCCATATATCTATAATAATATGTCCCCACCCAGCAAACCAGTATTGCAGTTGAGTAAACCTCCCCTAATACAAATGATCTCATACACATTAAACAGCATTACTATCAAATCTATGCACAATCCAAACTAGTTTGGTGCCACACCCCAGAAACCACTCATGGAAAACTCTTTATAACCTGGTCCACAACCTGTAGTAGTCCACCCAAATACAGGTTTGGACAACATGTCTCTGTAGCCAGGTTAGTAGATATGGGCATGGTGAGACAATGTAGCAGTTGTCTCATGTTCACAGACAATCATTTAATCCTTAAAGAATCAAACATAGTATGCAAGAAGTGTACATACACAATTTCACTTGGGACAAAAATCTTTCATACTGATAAGGTTGTCAAGAACACATACACTACCTCAACCACACATAGATAAATGTATTCTGAGACAATAAAAAGCACATTTCTGAAAGATCAAAGTCCTCCTAAGGCTATAAAAGGAAATGCTTGTCCTCAAGTACCTCTAAAGCGCTCACCAAAAGGAACATCAGACTCCACACATATGCCAACATCCAGTGGAGTCCCAACAACAAAGCCAATAAGGGCAAGCTAGCACTTTACCCAGGACTCTTTGTCATACGTGACTGCATTGTACGACACACATATGCGCCACCAGACTGAACAAAAACCAGAATAAACTATATCCCTAAATGTGAACAAGTACATTTTCATTCCTTATATCTCCTTACTCTCCCTTCTTCGCTTACTTCCTCACTTCTATCAAATTTTCTTCCCTGACTTTCACTCTAAATATACCATAAGCTTGTTTTCCCATCACTTCATATTGCAATTCCAGTTTGTATTACACTAACTTACCTTTAATTTTTCTACAAACTGTGTAAAGTTTCTCTAAATATTAAATGATTGCCATATAACTTGTATCACTTCTTAACCATTGTTTTTTATATTATGCCTAATGTGTTGTAATTATAGGTACTGTGGATAGTTTTGTTTTATTTTTGAAGATTGTGGAATTATTGTTTTTAAAATGTTTTGTAATAATTTGGAGCCTTTCTCCACGGGCCCCCAAATTTAAATGGGCTTCAAGCCAGGCGTACTTTCCTGGTAATCAAATATCAATAAATATAAATAAATTAATGAAAACAAGGAGAAGGCAGCAGTTGGCTACTCATCTGGAGCCAGGTTCCACCAAGTTATACACGCACTCAAGTCAGTACACCACAGGTATCGGTATGATTCTGTCATAGTCCATGTGAGTGTTAATGACCTAAGACATATTTCTCTTGGCGATATGAAGACAGACATTGTTGATCTCTCTGAATATGTGTCTCAGGCATGTATGTGCCTTGCACTGAGCAGCATTCTACTGTCAACAAAGATGATGCCACAATACAAGTAAAAGATGATTGACTTAATAACTGACTTAATTTATAGGTTCATATGTTGGTGCTAGGCTATCGGCCCTAGAGCCTATACAAGCCTAGCCAAACAATTCCCCAGATATTTCTTCCCAACAATATTTACTTCCCTGCACCCCTGTCTAGCAGGGCGACTGACGTGATCCCCGGGGTGAATTCCCATCTCCCATCCAATCGTTAAGGTTCCTTTTGAAGAGGGCCAAGGAGGCACTCTGCTTGACATGTATGGGCAGTCTATTCCAGAGTACGGGGAGCCTCTAGGTCAGGAACCTATCCCTCCAGTATGTTTTGTTCATTGTGATGACAGAGTTTAAATCCCTGGAGCGTGTGGCTCTGAGGGATTGGGATTTCTTTAAGTGGAGCATGTCCAACAGCTCAGGGTTTGACATGGCCTTGTATGTTAAGCAGAGATCGCCTCTTGAGTAGACGATACGCCACAGAGTATAGCTGGAGTTTTTTTAGACGGTCAGCATAGGGCATCTGATTTAGGCGTGTGATTTTTTTTAGTGAGGTATATCTGCAGCCTTTCCAGCTGTTGCAGATGTCTTGAGAGGTACATAAAACAGGGCATTGTACTCTATAATGGGTCTAATGAGGGATGAGTACAGTGGGACAGTGACCTCCTTTTTTCTGGATGAAAAGCCCTTAGTGATAAAGTGTGCCACATAGAAGGATTTCCTGACTGTTGTAGCGATGTGGTTATCGAAGGTGAGACCACTGTCCACCTGTGTCCCTAAGTCTCTCATCACACTTTCGGTGTTTAGTGTACTGCCACCTATGTGGTAATTCATGAGTACATGTTTTTTCCCCAAGGGGGTAACTATTCATTTCTTCGTATTAAGCTTGAGCCCATGGCTTTGGCACCAAGCATCTGTTTCTGTAAGGCCCTTTTGTAGAATATCCCCATCATTTGGGGATTCAATAATGGCTCCCAGTTTGCAGTCATCTGCAAACTTTGTTAGCCAGAGTCCCTTAGTGTTGGCCTGTACTTCACAGAACTAGATGCCAAACAAGAGCGGTCTCAGGACTGAACCCTGAGGTACTCCACTTGTCACTTGTCTGGAGCTGGATTTGGAGTCGGCTACTTTTACATTCTGGGTTCTGTCAGTAAGCCAGTTGGCAACCCATCGAGTGACGTAGGGATTTATGCCCAGCTTAGTAAGTTTATGTATGATTTCAGAGTGGGGGATGGTGTCAAATGCCTTGGCGAGGTCCAGATAGGCTGTGTGGACTGCCTCACCCTCGTCCACAGCTCTGGAGACTGATTCAAAGAAGTCAGTCAGGTTCAGGAGACAAGATCGGCCCTTCACGAACCCAAACTGGGTGGGGTCCAGTGTTTGAAGGTTGCCAATGTCTTTGTTTATAAGTTCCATGATAATTCGTTCCATGCCCTTGCAGATCAGGCTCGTCAGACTGATGGGACTGTAGTTCCCGGAATCCAAGTGGATCCCCACTTGTGGAGTGGGATAACTGTAGCTGTGCACCACTCAGTGGGCACAAATCCTGAAGTGAGGCAATGATTAAACATGACACTTAGGTGAGGTGCCAGTTCATTTTGTAGTTCATGTAGTACACAGCCTGGGATGTCATCTGGTCCCATGGATGCTGTATTCTTAGCTTTGAAGAGTGCGGTTTCTACCTGTGTGGCCGTGATTACTGGAATTTGGCAATCCTTTGGTATTGAGATGGGCTCTTTAGGGGATGAGAGGGGGGTGAAGTTGGCACTAAATCAATCTGCCAGGATATTGGCAATATCCTTGGGATCAGTATATTTAATGCCATTCTGTTGTAGCTCAGAGCAAATCTGAGCATTGCCATTTAGATTCTTGACATAACTATTGAATGCCTTGTGATTGTTTTTGGAATCTTTGGCAATTTTTATTTTTGTAACTAGCTTTGGAGGATTTTATGAGGGATCTCAGCTTCTTACTGAGGCTGGTAAGGGAGTTTTTTGCATCCTGGGATTTTCCTCTTTTCTGCAACAGTTTCTTCCTTCTGTTGTATAGTTTGTTTATGGCAGGGGACCACCAGATTGGCTTCCATTTTTTGGAGGAGAGCATATTGGTTCTATTTGGGATGGCACGATTCATGCACGAGTGGATGTGCTCGTACAGTGCCTTAGTGTAGATTCAGCAGTCGAACTTTCAGCTCCTGTCTGCATGGGTACATGAAGTTTGTCACTTCTGACTTAAGTAGCATGAAGTTGGATTTGGTGAAGTTTTTTTATGGAGGTTTCCTTACTGGGGGGTGGG
Source organism: Protopterus annectens (assembly GCF_019279795.1). NCBI lineage: Eukaryota > Metazoa > Chordata > Ceratodontiformes > Protopteridae > Protopterus > Protopterus annectens. The sequence goes on from NC_056729.1 coordinate 744,045,696, forward strand.
GGTGGGATGTGGATGTTAAGGGTGATTTGCTTATGGTTAGACCTGACCAATGAGGGGATGACCACTGGTGTGGAGCATCTATCTCCTATGTTGGCAATAACCAGGTCTAGGATATTGGTGCCCCTGGTGGGACAATGGATTAGTTGATCCAGGGCTTTGGAATTTATGAATTCCAAGAACATTTGGGAAAAGGTGTTGGTACCCGAGTAGTTTTCCCAGTTAATGGCAGGGTAGTTGAAATCACCCAGTATTAGGGTGTTTGGTTGTATCTTAATATTTTCCAGTATGTTTAGAAAGGTGTAGTGAGAATCTTGGGTCATGGTGGGGGATCTGTAGCAAGCTACAATTTGGATTGCAGTCTTACCTAGTGTTAGTTGCACCTGGAGAATTTCAGATGCATTGTGTTGAGCAACTAGCCTGGAGGTGTGAATATCCTACCCCTTGGTGAATATGGACAGTCCTCCACCTTTAGTGTTTCAGTCTTGGTTTGGTGGCAGAAAAGTGTGGTAAGAGTTGTAGCCTGGTATTGCAGGGGTGCTCTCTGGAGCCTTGAACCAGGTCTCAGTTACTGCACAGATATCGATGTTCTCCATTTTTAGGAGTGCCTCAAGAGAGTGCATTTTGAGGTTTAGACTTGTAGCATTGAGTAGCATTACCTTCAGATTTTGCATGCTTGCATCTGTTACGGTGGTGGTGTTGTCCTTTGAACCTAGCCTAAAAAAGCACTATAGGGGTGGCAAGAGCTTTAGCCAGTAACCTGAATCCCAGGGATGACGGGTGCAGACCATCTCTGGCAAAGCATCGTCGTTTGTCGATCATGTCGTCCCAGGCAGATACTGGATCCCATTTGAATGACACCAGAAGCTTAGCCAGTTGTTGAAGTCAATCGTTTTGTCCTTATACTGTGGTGCCTTTCCAGAAGGATTCAGTATTTGTCAACATGGGAGGACATGGTTAGCAAACCGTGTTGCTTTGCAAAAGATGGCCTGCACCTGTTAAGAGCTATTTCAAATCAAACTACATCCTATTAAAAGGTAGTTTGACAAAACTGATTACCCCTTCCAACTCCAAATTCATAGCAACCTGTGCAGAATTGTTCACAAAGACCCTGTACAACCACGTAAATGGCTGCATAAAGGCTGCTGTACCTACTAGAATTAAGCCCCAAACCAACTCTAAAAACAAACCACACTGGTAGAATCCTTACCCTCTTAAAACAGGTATACTGAAAATAGTCCTGTTTTGCTGTACCTCAGACAGGAGAGAAGTTAAGAACTTTAGCCATACTGTTTAGTGAAGACATATTCTGGATGTGCTTGTCAGAAACATATTTGTTAATCTCACTGATGGCAGATTTCATTAGCCTTAGCTGACAAACATTTACTTGCAGTATCGGGGACAAAGCTAAAATAATCAGGTACAAAGGCATCTAATTAGGGATATATTTTAAATACATATACTATTCATAGGTTCATAGGTAGATACTAGGCTATCTGCCCGAAGGCATTTTTAAGCCTAGCCAGAGTGTGTCGGCTTTCGCCGCCTCATTGATTAATTAACTGAGCCTCTATCAAGCAAAGCCAATGAAGTGATCCCAGGGGTGTATTTTCTGTTACCCATCCACTCGTCAAGGCTTCTGTTGAAGAGTGTTAGTGAGGGGCTCTGCCTAATGTAGTTAGGAATTTTGTTCCAAAGCATGGGGAGTCTCTGTGTCAGGAATCTATCCCTCCAGCATGTTCTATTTATTGTTGTGGCGTGGTTTAGCTCACTAGAGTGTGTGGCTCGCAGTAACTTGGATTTCTTTAGGTGGTGCATGTCCATCAATTCTGAGTTGGACATGGCTTTGTAAGTCAGGCAGAGATCACCTCTGAGTAAGCGGTATGCCACTGAGCATAGCCGGCACAGCGGGAGGTTTTCAGTCGGGCTGCATAGGACATATGTTTGAGGCCAGTAATCCTCTTGGTGAGGTGCTTTTGTGGTCTTTCCAGCTGTTGGAAGTGTCTTGTGAGGTACATCCCAAATGGGGCAATGTACTCTATGATGGGTCTGATGAGTGACGAGTAGAGCGACACTATAACCTCTTTATTTCTAGATGCGAACCCCTTAGTAATTACATGGGTCACATAGAAGGATTTCCTAACTACTTTGGCAATATGATTGTCAAAGGAGAGATTATTATCTACCTGGGTCCCCAGATTTCTTATTACCTCTTCTGTATTAAGGGGGCAGCCGCCTATGTGGTAATTCGTGGGTGTTTTGTTTTTCCCAAACGGGATGACTATGCATTTTTTGGCATTTAGCTTGAGGCCATGACTTTGACACCAGGTGTAGTCTCAGTAAGGCCTTTTTGAAGGATGTCCGTGTCAGCCAGAGAGTCAGTTATGGCTCCCAGTTTGCAGTCATTGGCGAACTTGGTTAGTCGTAGTCCTCCTGTGTTTGCCTGTACTTCTGAGAAATATATGCCGAACAGTAGGGGTCCCAGAACCGAACCTTGTGTGTGGTTTAGAGTCGGAGCTGGAGCCTGCTATTCTTACCGTGTGAGTTTTGTCTGTAAGCCAGTTGGCAACCCATCTTGTGACGTAGGGATTTATGTTCAGGCTGGTGAGTTTTTCTATAATACGCGAGTGAGGAATGGTGTCGAACGCCTTGGCAAGTTCAAGGTAGGCTGTGTGAACCACCTTTCCCTCATCTATGGCCGTGGTGACTGTCTCGAAGAAGTCAACCAGGTTTAGTAGGCATGATCTGCCCTTAACAAAGCCGAACTGGGTTGGGTCAAGTGTTTGGAGGTTCCCAATGTCTTTGTTAATGAGTTCCATGTTGATGTGCTCCATAGCTTTGCAGACCAGGCTAGTCAGGCTTATGGGGCAATAGTTACCAGGGTCCAGTTGTGGCCCCTCCTTTGTGGAGCAGAATAACCGTTGCTGTGCGCCATTCTATGGGCATGTAGCCTGTGGAGAGTTTGAGGTTGAACAGTGTGTTTAGGTGGGGGGTTAGTTCATTCTGTAGTTCATACAAGACACAGCCTGGGACACCATCTGGCCCCATTGATGCTGTGTTTTTGGCTTTTGAAAGGGCTGTTTTCACCTGTGCTTCTGTGATTTCTGGGACACTACACTTTTCCGGTATTGTTGTGGGCCCTTTTGAAGGTGAGAGGGAGATGAAGTTTGCACTGAATCTATCTGCCAGGATGTTGGCAATATCAGTAGGTTCAGTATATTTTGTGCTATTTTGCACTAGCTCAGAGCATATCTGCGAGTTGCCACTTAGATTCTTGACATAGCTAAAGAAGGCTTTGTGGTTATCTTTTGAATCCTTGGCCATTTTTCTTTCGAAGTTAGTCTTGGATGATTTTATGAGGAACCTTAGTTTCTTACTGATACTGATCAGGGATGTCTTTCCTTCTTGGGATTTGCTTTTTTTCTGAACTAGTTTCCTCCTTCTGTTGTATAACCTGTTTATGGCAGGGGTCCACCAGACTGGTTTCCTTCTCTTAGGGTAGGAGTCTTGGTCTTGCTAGGGATGGCATGATCCATGCATACTTGTAGGTGCTTATAGAGTGCAATTGTAAAGTATTCTGCATCTTGGGCAGTGTTATCCTTTAGCATGGGGGCTGTGAAACTTACCACCTCTGCTTTAAGTAAGGTGAAGTTTGCTTTAGAAAAGTTTTTCACTGTGGTTTCCTTGGTTGGGGGTGGTGGTGGGGTGTGCACATCCAGGATGATTAGTTTATGGTCTGATCTAATCAGTGATGGGTTGACCTCTGGTACGGAACACCTGTCACCCATGTTGGTGATGGCCAGGTCCAATATGTTGTGGCTTCTGGTAGGAGAGTTTACCAGCTGATCCAGGGCATTTGAGTTGATAAATTCCAGGAAGCGCTGAGCCTGGGAGTTTGTACTCAAGTAGTTTTCCCAGTTAATAGTAGGGTAATTGAAATCACCCAATATCATGGTGTTCGGTAGGACCTTCATGTTTTCCAGTGTCTGCAGAAAGGCAGAGTGATGATCCTGGGTCATGGAGGGTGATCTGTAGCAGGCCACAATTTGCATTGCAGATTTGCCTGATGTTAATTGCACATGGATGATCTCAGAGGTATCATGCTGCTCCACTAACCTGGAGGTGTGAGTATCCTTGATGAATATGGATACACCCTCTCCTTTTGTGTTTCCGTCCATGTTCTCTGGCCAAAATGTGTGGTATGAGTTGTAGCCCAGTAGTGCTGGATTGCTGTCTGGAGCCTTGAACCAGGTTTCAGTTACTGCACAGATGTCGACATTCTCCATACTTAGGAGTGCTTTGAGCACATGCATTTTGAGATTTAAACTCCTGGCGTTGAGTAGCATAACCCTCATTTTTTTACTTGTGCTGTTTACAGTGGTGGGTTTGAATTTTGAGCCTTGCCTAAAAAAGGCATTATGGGGACAGCAAGAGCCTTGGCCAGTATTCGAAAGCCAAGGGGTGACAGGTGCAAGCTGTCTCTTGCGAAGCAACGTGGCTTGTCGAGCATGTCATCCCAAGCTGACAGACACTGGATCTTCTTTGAATGACACCAGAAGCTTAGCCAATTGTTGAAATTTATCATTTTTTGTTTATGCTGAGGTATCATTCTTGGTGAGGGCAGGATGCTACTCAGGGTCAGGGTCATACTCGTCTGGGCTACATGATCAGAGAGCTCCTCCATGTCTCTTTTCATGTAGTCCAGGGAGGTACATCTCAGGTCATTCACACCAACACAAACAATGACAGAGTCATATTTGTACTTGTTCTGGAGTGACCTGAGTGCTTGTGTTATGTGGCAGATTCTGGCTGTTGATACGCAGCTAACAGTAACCTTCTCCTTGTCTAGCCTAGTGAGTGGGGCGTCAGTGTGCCTGACTATTGAGTCACCTATTACTAGTGTGTTAGGTATGTTATTTCGCCTTAAGGGCTGTGATTGTGCGGCAAATTGATTTTGTGTTTTATGTGTTGTCTGGTTTGTGACGGGAGGTGCAGGTTTTGTGGGTGTCTGCTTTGGAGCTCTCTGATGCTTTTGCAGGTTTTTATTTAGAGCCTCCAAGTATGATTTTGTGTATTTTTTGCCAGTGCTGGTTTAGTAGGTCTATGTCAGGCTGGAGGTGTGGTGCAAGTGTTAACCTTCTCCTCATGACTGCCTGTTCCAGTCTTGGGTAGAGAGACCTTAGCCTCCAGTATGGCTGTATAATTGCATCTCTCGCATATGTTAGTGTTTTGTGGTAGGAGGAGAGGGCTGACTGTGTACATGAGGCAGTTGTAACATTGCCTCAGGATACCCAGATTCATCAGCTGGACTGGAGAATACACCTGAAGTTGTCCTTTGGTCATGCCTGAATAGTAGGGCGAGCTGCCTAGTCGCTTGGTTGGTGAGGGGTGGATAAAGAGCCTTGCCCTGCTGGGCAGTCAAGTGTCGGGGTATATTAGTGCTTGCTATTAGGTCTGAGCAAGTGCTGTACTGTAGGATGCTTTCTGAGTGCTTAGGTTGAGAGTTAGACTAGTTTCAAGTGAAAAACTGAAGAGGAGACTTAGTGGAGCCGGGCATAATTTAACCCTAGCTAACTGGTGCTGCCAGGTGCACAAAACCGTGCAAATGCGGTTTTTAAACTACTAACTTCTGGGCTGGAACCACTCCTCCAGGGACAGATGGCTGCTCAAAGTTCCCCTCTCTCACAGGTGAACAGAGAAACTTCCCTCTATCCAAGTAAGGTACGGGCAACTCAGAAATGGGTAACAGCCCTGAATTCAGCACTAGCCTGAAAACTGGACTATACTAGCTTAGAAAGGGGGCAAACAAGAATTTTTTTTTAAAAGATAAGGCAAAAACAGTAAAAAGTACACTTAAAACAGCTTTAAAATGACTACAAGCGATCAGAAAAGGCTATCGCACTTTAGTGTGTAGCCTACAACAGTTAAACAATTTATTTAAACAAAAAACAACTTTTTAAAAGTGCAGGCAGTCAAATAAGTACAATATGTGAAAAAAACAAGCTTTTAAATCACAATAAGTGCTGGTCAAATCAGCGTTTAGGCAGAAAACAAGTACAGCAAGAAAATACAGAAAACTGATACTCAATCACTCCAAAGTCTCTTTTTTAAGCTAGAAGGCTTGTATCAGTTTAAGGCTTTCTAGTGCTTTCCAGTAGGTTAGTTACAGGAAAGATGGGAAACAAGTGCAGATGTGGTCTTTTAAACCAGAAAGTTGAAAGAGATGGACAACTTCTCGAATGATCAATAAACTACAATTCCTGGGCCAAGAACCACTCCTCTGGTGGTAGACAGGCTACCTACTACTTACCACTCCCATTGATAAGCTAAAAGGCTGCTCTCCAACACAAAGGCTTGGGGGTCTCAGAAGCTTACAAACAGTCCTGGATACAGCAAATCTGTACCTGGACTAGACTAGTTACGGGAAAGGTGGGGATCAAGCGCAAACACGGGCTTTAAAACTAGAAAGTTGAGAGAGATGGACAAAACTGCCCAAATGGCCAATAAACCACAATTTCTGGGCCAGAACCACTCCTCTTCTGGTAGATAGGCTACCTAGTGCTTACCACTCCCACTGATAAGCTAGAAGGCTTCCCTCCAACACAGAAAGGCTTGCGGGGCTCAGAAGCTTACCAAACGTCCTGGATACAGCAACTCTGTATCTGGACTAGGCAAGTAACAGGAAAGGTGGGAAACAGCGCAAGTGTGACTTTTAAACCAGAAAGTTGAAAGAGATGGGAAAAAACTGCGCAAACTATTAACCTGGAAAGTTGACAGAATAAGAGGATGAGAAGTAAAGTGCATTTCTGAAGTAAAAGAAGTGTGCAGCTCTTAATGGTTGTTATTATTTATCAAGTGAAATCCACAGCTCTTTTTCAAATACCATTGGTTTTGGAAAACACAGCAAAATTATCATTGAAATGAAGGTACATTTAAGATATGTGCCTAATGTCTGTTATCCCTGCCCTTGTCACTCTTTGCATTGTTTCAACAGAAGCTTTGGCATAGTTTTGTACATTTTCTGACTTATTTATGACTCCTGGAAATATGTGCATATACTTCCAAGCCTCTATTGCATTTCTTTCCTTGTAGCAAGAAGAAGGTTACTACAAAGGGCGAACCTGTGCTTGTAGCATTGTATGAACTCATTGTAGTGTTGCAGGCAGCTTTAAATTCGTTGAAAAGGCAAGGAAAATATTTCTGTTCACCAAGAAGGAGAGAGTTTGATTTCTTTAAGGAATCATTTCCCCCAAACCAAGGGGTTTGCTCAGTCATTTTGACCATTTTTAGGACTGTTGCCCACATAGCTGTTTTTATAACTCCATGCTAATAGGTCTGTTGACTGTTATTAAAAATGCCTAATCATTGACCTATAAGCCATGAATCATGGCCCTGTGTATAAGCCGACACTGATGTGGAAGCTACCATTATTTTGCAGTTACATGGTTGTAGCATTTTTAATTGTCTGGTCTGTCTAGAGGATTTAGCCCTTTATTTTGGTAACTTTTCCTCGTGTTCTGTTTTTCTGGACTGTAATGAATGCAGTTGCTGCCGCATGGCCCAGAATTATCCCTATAGCAGCTGTACTGTTTTCTCTTTCTTGTACTGTAAAAGACACTGGAGGCATACCTCTCAACCTGGAAACATCAAAAATCTGGACAAGGCCCATGAAAATAGGTACAAATCTGTACACTGATAAACATACAATTTACATACATAATTACATAATCCCACCCACTGCAATGAAATTGTGGGATACCAGCTTTCAAATGCAAACTGAAGAACAGACAACCAAAGTGTGGCACCAGAGTCCTCCTACAGCCATTCCAATGTCCCATTAGATGGCTATTTTGCCCCATTTACCTTAAACACTAATGTGCATACTGCTTTACTTCAATGATTATTTGGATTTTATATTTACATTTTATGGCACAATGCAAAAACACTAATAGACATTTGCTAAACAAAGCAAAATTGTCTCACAATTAAAAATAGATTTCACATTAAAACTTCTCTACCCTTAAAACTCACATTCATTGAAACAGCATTGAAACCCACAACCCATCCAAAGAAAATGCATCTGGTGGCCAGTGATGGATAAAGATTACCTTTAGGCTGTTTTCAAATCATAGGGGCCCTTGCACACAACAAGAAACAATGGATGCCAAGTTATAAGAGAGTTATTAATATTCTTTGTTCACTGAATATTAAAATATCAGTACAGCCTGAAAACTCTACCCATTGGTATATACAGCAGCCGAAAAAAACTACTCCTCGGTAGCATCAGCCTGTAAATGAAAGACTTTCAGTTGGCTTTTTCCATGATTTTTTTCTTTGTGAACAAATGAAGAACTGGCTTAAACAGCACAGCAGTTTCTGTCCTCAAGTTTACTCACAACATGCATTACAGTGATGTTATCTTTGAAAGTCAAGTAATTGTCTCACATTGATTTTTAGATTTTGCATTCACCATTAGCATATGGACACTTCGGTTTTACTTTCACTCATATAATACTGAGAGTATTGCACACCATAAATAATGATAAACGACTGAAAAAATAACACTAGCAAATATTTCAAATTTCAATATGACTCCACAAGATTTTTATCTTTATTCCTGCATTTTCCCAGCAGTGTTAGGTACCTACTGGCATGACATAGTTAAAATGTTTACTTATCTTGCTATCAGAAAAAAGTTACTGCAAGCACATTAGGTACAAGGAATACAGCTGAATTACTGCCACTACGTGAGCTGTTTTCTTTTGTTACTGTTTTTGTGTTTGGCTGCATGCTTGTTTTGGTTTGGTTCCAACCTCTAGGACTATGACTGACAAGACTTACTCAACCAACTATCCCATGATGCCCAACCTTCTCCCCTTGAAATAGAGTAATAAAGACAGTGGGAAAGAGTCTCTCTCACACACACACACACAAGCCCGGTAAAGTGGATTTCCAATATACACACACGCGCATGCACTCTTGCCCTGCCTGCATGCGTTCTGAAATTTTCTATATGCAGTAACGGTCTACTGCCCACAGCTGCTTTCAAGTCCGCCATAAGTTTTGTTAATGACTCCTGTAAACATTAAAGCAATTTTACACAAATGCTCAAGGGGGATGCTGTGTATATAATATGTACTACTACCACAAAACATAAACTGCATGATTCTGGATACTTTATTTCACACTAGCATCTATTTTCTGATTGGGGAAAGCTGGTGAGGCACAAGGCAGCCTTACCTTAGGAAATACAACAGTTTCTGAATTTTTGTTACATAATACCACACTGTGTATGTCTACTTCCAGATTTTGGAAGAAGAACCACAAAACAGGTGGGTGCGGTTAAAAGTAGGAGCAGGCAAAAAAGTAGGTGAGCAAAGGCCATGGGCTAGACGGTTTTATCCTGTACATTTTCTGACTTATGTATGACTCCTGAAAATATGTGCATATACGTCCAAGCCTCTGTTGCATTTATTTCCTTGCAGCAAGAAGAAGGTTACTACAAAGGGCAAACCTGTGCTTGTAGCATTGTATGAACTCATTGTGGTGCTGCAGGCAGCTTTAAATTCATTGAAAAGGCAAGGAAAATATTTCTGTTCAACAGGAAGGAGAGAGTCTGATTTCTGTAAGGAATCATTTCCCCCAAACCACGGGGTTTGCTAAGTCATTTTGACCATTTTTAGGACTGTTGCCCATATAGCTGGTTTTCTAACTCCATGCTAATAGGTCTGTTGACTGTTATTAAAGATGCCTAATCATTAACCTGTAAGTCATGAATCATGGCTCTGTGTATAAGCCGACTGATGTGGAAGCTACCATTATTCAAAACATTTTTCAAACCCAGGCCAGGCCAGCACTGTCGAAGTATCTGTTACGATCATTGTTACTGCAGCCCAGGTGATTGTTTTGAGACCCTTCAGTCTCACCTCAGTCTTTCTAGCATTTTGATTCTACTTTGCTGTTACATGGTTGTAGGATTTTTAATTGTCTGGTCTGTCCAGAGGATTTAGCCCTTTATTTTGTTAAAAAAATAGTTTATATGTTGGCTTGACTTTGGTATGACTCTGAAATAGACAAGAGTTTCATTCTCATTTTACTGGAAAAAGACGACTGAGAACCCTCACCCTCTATAACTTGTGTTTTTGTTTCTTTACCTCACATGTATTTTTTTGGCCTATTACCAAGGACTTTGCCCTCACTGTTAAAAGCACAGTGTGCTGCTCACTTTTCTATGATTGCTGTCTATTGCCATAGACATTAGATATCACTAAAATAAATGTATGGAATTCCTTTTGGCTGTTGCTTTCCTCTGAAGGTAACTTTTCCCCGTGTTCTGTTTTTCTGGGCCATAATGAATGCAGTTGCCACCGCATGACCCAGGATTATCCCTATAGCAGCTGTACTGTAAAACGCACTGGAGGCATACATCTCAACCTGTCAACATCAAAAATCTGGACAAGGTCCATGAAAAATAGGTACAAATCTGTACGCTGATTAACATAAAATTTGCATAGATAATTACATAATCCAGCCCACTCCAATGGAATTGTGGGATACGAGCTTTCAAATGCAAACTCAAGAACAGACAACCAAAGTATGGCACCAGAGTCTCCCTGCAGCCATTCCAATGTCCCCATTACCCGGCTATTTTGCCCCATTTACCTTAAACACTAATGTGCATACTGCTTTACTTCAATGATTATTTGGATGTTATATTTACATTTAAAGCACAATGCAAAAATACTAATAGACATCTGCTAAATAAAGCAATAATGTCTCACAATAAAAATAGACTTCTCATTAAAACTTCTCTACCCTTAAAACTCACATTCATTGAAACAGCATTGAAACCCACTCCACATCCAAAGGAAATGCATCTGGTGGCCAGTGGTGGATAAAGATTACCTTTAGGCTGTTTTCAAATCATAGGGCCCTTGCACACAACAAGAAACAATGCATGCCAAGTTATAAGTAACACAGATTTATTCTGGGGCAGAGCAATCCTTGCACAAGTGCCCTGGTACTGAAAATGTGAGATTAATTCAGCATATACCACAGCCGGCTATCACATCATATTTCCTTTATCTTCCTATAACTAAGAGAGTTATTCATATTCTTGTTCACTGAATATTAAAATATCAGTACAGCCTGAAAGCTCTAGCCATTGGTATATAAAGCAGCCACCAAAAACTCCTCAGTAGCATCAGCCTGTAAATGAAAGACTTTCAGTTGGCTTTTTCCATGACTTTTTTCTTTGTGAACAAATTAAGAACTGGCTTAAACAGCACAGCATTTCCTGTCTTCAAGTTTACTCACAACATGCATTACAATGATGTTATCTTTGAAAGTCAAGTAATTGTCTCACACTGACTTTTAGATTTTGCTTTCACCATTAGCATATGTACACTTTGGTTTTACTTTCACTCATATAATACTGACAGTATTGCACACCATAAATAATAATAAACAATTGAAAAAATAACACTAGCAAATATTTCAAATTTCAATATGACTCCACAAGATTTTTATCTTTATTCCTGCATGTTCCCAGCAGTGTTAGGTACCTACTGGCATGACATACTTAAAATGTTTACTAATCCTGCTATCAGAAAAAAAGTTACTGCAAACACATTAAGAACAAGAAATACAGCTGAATTACTGACACTGTGAGCTGTTTTCTTTGATTACTGGTTTTGTGTTTGGCTGCATGCTTGTTTTGGTTGGGTTCCAACCTCTAGGACTATGACTGACAAGACTTACTCAACCAACTTTCCCATGATGCCCAACCTTCTCCCCTTGAAACAGAGTAATAAAGACAGTGTGACAGAGTCTCTCTCACACACACACACATAAGCCCGGTAAAGTGGATTTCCGAAATGGAAACAGATGATTTGCTGTGGCGACCCCTAATGGGAACAGCCGAAAAGATGGTGATGACACACGCTCACCATGCCTGCATGTGTTCTGAAATTTTCTACAAGCAGTAATGGTTCACTGCCCACAGCTGCTTTCAAGTCCGCCATAAGTTTTGTTAATGACTCCTGTAAACATTAAAGCAATTTTACACAAATGCTCAAGGAGGGTGCTGTGTATATAATATGTACTACTACTATAAAATGTAAACTGCATGATTCTGGATACTTTATTTCATGCTCACATCTCTTTTCTGATTGGGGAAAGCTGGTGAGGCACAAGGCAGCCTTACCTTAGGAAATACAACAGTTTCCAGATATTTGTTACATAATACCACACTGTGTATGTCTACTTCCAGATTTTGGAACAAGAACCACAAAACAGATGGGTGCAGTTAAAAGTAGGAACAAGCGAAAAAGTAGGTGAGCAAAGGCCATGCGCTAGACGGTTTTATGCTGTGCAATTAATGGAGACAAACACAGTTCATCTTCTGAGCATTAAAAGTAACAGCACTGGCATTAATCATAAGAGAAGATTAGAACCAGACCTTATCAGTACTCTAACCAGGTCAGCAAATGGTAAAATAATAAAGAGCGCTATGCCTGACTCATACAGTCGGAAAGTATAGAGGCAGACAATTTTTAAGGACACAAACACAGAATGAAGAAAAGCCAGCATTTTGTGACAGAGACATAATCAACGGATGACTCTTCAAAAATTATTAACTTCTACTTAAAATCCTAATTTCAAAAATCATAAATGCTAAAGATATCAAATGTCAAATGTATAATAAATATTAAAAAATAATTTTCTTATAACAAGCATAGCTCACTCTGGACCAATTATCTGCTAACCGGCCCACCCCCCACATTGTATAGTTAACAAGGATGCTTGGTTGTTAGACTTGTGCTGACTTACTAGTGTCGGAAACCAGAAATAAGGAAACGTGGACAAAGCACACACCTTGCAGGAGTTCCATTTGTCTCAAAACAGTACCTTACCAAAGGAGTTTCATTCCCGAAAGCATGTTTATTCTGTTCTCGGAAAATGGATCCTTGGCTTAACTTGCCAGCAGTCACTTGCTTGTTCTCTCTGCAACAGCCAGACTTGTTCCATTCTCGGAAACAGTCCATTCCCTCACGGCTGGTTTTCTGGAAGTGAATGCATGCTGATGTACGTTGTTTGAGCTGCTGAATGCATTACTGAGCATTCCAATAGGCTGGTGGTTCATTTCATGGAGCTGACGTCATCGCACACATGATGATCTCAGCTCCAAAAGCCAGAAAAAAAAATTCAAAAGAAACCACCGGGAAATTTGGAAATGAAGGGGTGCCACTCGGGAATCGTGGCACCCCTTTATTTGGACCCCAAAACTCAGTAAAGAATGAGTAATTCGGTACAGTTGGGAGGTATAACTAGAGGCACTTTGGTGCTTAGTCTAGCCTAGACTTGTATCACTGGTATCAGGTTACAGGCAGTACAGCCACAGCTGTCTTCCAGATGATTAGTGATCTAAGTAGTGGAAGAATCAGCAAGGGAAGGGGAGATGAGATTGGTCAGACAGCACTGACCAGTCCTTCTCACTAAAAGGTTGGTGACCCAGTGCAGGGTTGTACTGACCCAAAAATGGAGACTGAGGGAAGTGCAACAGCTTGGACAGACAAGTACTTGTGATCTGATCTGCTTAGTAGTGCGCATGCACTGTAGCTGGATTTAGGCTTGTGAGGCATCATCTGCCCAGCATTGTGGATTCTATGTCAGCAGTGCATATGGAATGCTGGCCTCAGTGTGATGGCTTTTCATCCATGTAGAGGGAACAAGTGAGTACAATTTGTAACAGAAGAGCATCATGAGACCCTTTAGGGTCTCACCAGTGTCATCTCAATCTTGTTGCAGCATTTTGATTCCACCTTACCGTTGCATAATATCTGACCTGTCTGTGGGCATGACAGAAAGATATAAAGGGGAAAAAGCACAGTATACAAATCTACTGCATAGTTGGGATATTTAGGTATGTGTAGTACATGCACAGGTGTTAAAAATGATTGACAAACACTTAACAGTTGGCTGTGTAGACAAAAATAAAGTTTTGAAGTCTGGATGACCTATAACACAGTGAACCAAGTCATTGCAAAGAAGTGGAACATGAGAGAAGATGCTTTTAAGAGCTGTAGACAAACCCTAGAATTCAGAAAAAGATTCACCACTCACTGTAATTGCAAGTCGATTACCATGACAGTGAGAAAATGTAATTCAAAGACAGCCATGGCCACAGTGAAAAAGACCTCATTATCAGCCCATTAGCATGTATTTGAATAGCATACTAGCCAGCACTAGCATTGTCAAACCTGACAGTAGTAGTGTTCATCCTAATGACCCATGCATGGCATTGCCAAGGGTGCCCACCTACACACACACACTCACACACGCGCGCGCGTGCACGCACACACACACACACACACACACACACACACACACACACACACACACACACGTACATTCAGTCACCCATGTCCACACACTCCCAGACATTCACACACAATAGCACACACATCTCATTCACCCAACAAGGAAGAGCCTCCCCCCACAGTAGATCTTTCTTCTTTCGGCTTCTCCTGGTTAGGGGTCACCACAGCGGATCATCTATCCGCTCATGATTGGCAGTGGAGTTTTACGGTGTCGAATTGCCAGCCCGACGCCCAACCTTCCACAGAAGGCACACACGCACTCACACCTAGGGCCAATTTAGAGTGCCCAATCCACCTACTGCATGTCTTTGGGATATGGTAGGAAACCAGAGCACCCAGAGGAAACACACGCGACTACAGGGAGGACATGCAGACTCCGCACAGAAGGCACCTAAGCCGAGAATCGAACCAGAGAACCTCTCGCTGTGAGGCAGCAATGCTAACTGCTGCACCACTGTGGCCACCCCTCCCCCCACAGTAGATCACAGTCATGAAAACATTTGCCCATTCACGCACGTGCATGCATGCTCCATCAAATACAAACACACACTCATCTAGACTCCCGATTCCCTACCTAACTCCTGTAGTGCAACCAACCACATAGACACACACACAGATAATCATGCAACTTTATTCATGCCCCTACAGACACTCTAGCACACATTTCCACAGACATGCACACACTTGTGCCATCACACCCCCAAGTCTTCGCTGAACTGCAAGTACTCCCATAGAAGTGAATGGGTGACAGTCACATTTTCCTCCAACAGTGAAATTTTACATTGCCAAGAAATTCTGTGATTCTCTGAATCACTCAGTAGCATAAATAGGGCACCAATGAAATTTCGAAGTGACAGCACATGACTAATTAGCATTATCTGCTCCTCTGGAGTGCTGCATTATTGTGCAGCTCAGCTTGTGAGACAGCCCTTTGCTCTGAGGCCCCTGCTTGTGGAAAACCTCAACAGCAGCATGGTCTAAGAAACAGAAAGGTTTACTGTAAGGTGGAAAATGGTTATGTTATAGTTTCCCCATCACAGTAAATCTTTCTGAATCCCAGCCAAAAAACTTTTGGAGGGAGAGCAGTAGTCAGAAAACAGAAAAAAGGACATGCAGAGTATGAGAAATAAAGGGTCAGAGACTATTGTAACGTGTGGAGTGGGACAGAAAAAGTAAGTATATTCACAAAACACAAGAAATGGAGGATGTGGCAACAGAATATAAGATGATAGAAAGGAGATTGGAGTTTGTAAAGGAGTAAAATGGTACCTGATAAAGGCAAGTTTAGTAAAATAATTTTACAACTGTGTGTAGATATTTGAGACCATAAGGTCAGATGTAATGTTGTGAAGGTCTGGTCACTGATGGCTATAGCTGTTGACATTTGTAAGTATCATTACTTATTTGTCAGACTTGCTGGTTTCCCTGTGGGTTTGCAATGATAGTTCATTAACTCACATTCTGGGAAAAACAGACATTTAGGCTTTGATGAAGGTGATAATTTCTAACAAGAAGGTTTATGTAGCTATATTTTTTTCTATTTGCTGTGGCACTTTAACTACTTAAAATGTGCATTTCATCCAATATAAGATGTTTTCACATTTGTGATGTAGTTTTTTGTTAGTGGTTAGTTGGAAACCTATTTCTTCCACGTGTGTAAAACACTTACTTGAATAATTTAGTTGTGAATGTCTATAATCCTGTCTTGTCAGAATACAGTGCATGTCGGCAGTGAATCCTGTAGTCCAACACTAGGAAACTGTCTTTGTGAAATATGAAGCTGAGCATTTTTTTAGTAAATATTACATGTCCAGAGGACTGCTATTGAAATATTCAGAAGAGCATTTTTTAGAAATTATTAAATGCGCTTTTTGTCTAAGGCTAAGTACACTCAACCTGTTGGGTTGAAATTTAGGTAGATAATGTCAAACTACATAATCAGATTTTATTTCTCCAATTATTTGCTTTCTCTGAGTAACTGGGTTGGCTACATTAACTGAACCTCACTGTAGTTTCACTTTTTTTTTAAATATGCATGTTGGCCTTTACTTTAGCAGTCATTCATTGTGGCATTTCTTTTCTTCCATTTATGGTGTTCTGTGCTGTGCTGTTGGACTTTGTGTGGCTGTTTAAAACATTATTGATTTTTTTATTTGTTAAACAGGTAAAACTATTAAGAACAAGTGCCTCTTTTCAGGGTTACATGGGAACACTTTCTGGTTGAGACAGTTGTTCAGATCGCACTGTAACCAAGCATAACATGACAGCATCAAACCCAGGACTACAGGATGAAACTGATTATCAGTTCATAGTCTTAATTCTTTACACTACGCTGCTTTGTCATAGTTTATTATGCCAGCACCTAACAAGATAGTTCACAGACAACTCAGTTGTTTAAAATCTTGTGTCAGTACACCTCTTACAGCATCCTTATCAGCAACTGCATTTTTCCCTTCATTCCTTCAGTCAAGCACCATGCTTTCAGTTCCATCATGTATCTAATGGACTGCACCACAGTTTTTAATGGAGTCTCTCCTGTTTCACTGAAGTGGCTATTAAAGGTCCAAGAGGCAAAAGCTGAAAATGAAAAAGTATATTTTTATTTTGTCATGAAGTTCTACACAGTCCACACATGGCAACAGCACAATAGCTACTTAGTATTGTTATTTTTATTTTTTTTTTCAAACCCAGAATACCCTCATGGGGTAGACAACTTCACATGATCTTATAAAGCTACCTTTTGTGCATAATTCACTGTTGGAGTACAGTTAATAAGATCATTTATTTATTGGCATTTGTTTAATTAAATTAATTAATCTTCCATAGTTTGTCAAGTCTGATCAGATTTCCATTCACTTAAGATGGATGCAGTATAAAATACTGTTGAGATTCCTGAGTAGACGTGCCAGTAACTGGTTTGCAATGAGATTTATATATTTGTTTCACACACACACACACACACACATATATATATATATATATATATATATATATATATATATATATATATATATATATATACATATGTTGCACAATCTGTAAAAAGTGCTGGTAGAAATATAACAAATATCTGAGATAGCATAACCTTTTTAAAAAGTGGAATGTTGTGAGTTTTAGGTACTGTTTTCCTCCCACCTTCCTTTCCTGAGTTTGCCAGGCTTGTATTTCATGGTTTGCAAACCTCAGCTAATTAGTAAAGCTGCTGTCAGTAATTATTATGTTACTTCACCTTCAGGAATATAAGGTTATCGATCTGTGAAGTCCTAAAAATCCAACAGGTTTATGGCTCCTGAGAGGGAAAGAATTTAGCTTTAAATGACAACGCACAGTAAAAGAGAATTCAATTTTGAGCCTAAAGGAGGAAATTGAAAGACTGATGCAGGGTTAAGCTTCCAGTGAAGTTAGAGAGGAGTCTGAATGAAGTAGTGTTTAATTCTTAATTCATTTATTTTGTCATGCCCCTGGTCATGGACAAGCATGAGCAGTGTGAGTCAGCAATTTGAGGTTATGTTGGGCCTGGTGATAGCATATAATAACATTAATGTATGGCTTGCATGGATACACTGGCAATTCCCAATAGTGTTGTATTGTCCAGTAGGTTCTATGGGACTTAAATGAGAGTTTGGCATTTCTGTTTCAGGATATGGTCCTTTTATAGGATTAAATATTTACTTGGTTTTCAGAGAGACATTAATGGGTGACCTCACATGTACGTAGGGTGATAAGAGGATATAACACTGGAAGGGTTAATTAAAATGTGTCTATAGGATCTTTCTGTGGCGAGAATAGAATTTATGTTCTGATATGTAGGTACAGCCATAGTGAATTATCCTAGATAGGAAAAGAAGTATCTTTGTTTTTGTGGCAGTGTTTAAACTTATTGCAGATGTATTTTTATAAAGTGATGGCCTTATGTTTATGTGGGTATCTCTACTAAATAACATTCTAGATTAGTAGATTTTGAGATGTGGGGTAGTTAAAAAGATACATTTGGAAAGTTATTGCTCCATATATACTATCTTTGAAAATATAAGCCTAAGAAGAATGATAGTATGACTAAACTTTCACTAAAACATAAGTTATTAAATTATCCTCTAATTGACTATTAGCTGATCGGTCTGAAGATGAGGGGGTGGCTGAGAAGCTGACATAGGTGCCTCACATTCAGGGTATTGGTGGTTTCATGACAAATGGTATGATTTGTAATGGGGTATTTTATCCTCTGTTTTAAAGATAAGTACAAATATCTGATATTGGTTTGTTATACTGCAAATCTTAATTCCTTTCATGATAAAATTTGCAATATTGTCTTCCTATCTAGTTGTAGTTGGAAAAATGGTGCAAGATATGTTTTTTCTTGGTACTTGTTAAAGTGCAGCCTCAATAGTGATTTTATCATTCAAGATAGTAGTAATTGTCTGACTGAAGTCTTGAAATGAGAATTAATAATTCATAAAATTTCACATTTTTCCAATTCGTTGTTTGATTGTGGAGTGCCTGTATTGTTGGTATAAGTTAGGGTGCATTTAGGTAAAACACAGTTGTTTAAAAGATGATCTATTACTTTGTTGAATTTAAGAGGTGTATGGTAAAGCAGTATTAAAATTATGTTGAGGGGAACCAGAAATAATTAGTTTTTGGTACTTTTCCATTAACGGGGCAGCAGATGTTGCCAAACATATGTACACATTATGAAAGTCGAGCATAAAGGGATTGAAGAAGACATATTTTACTCTTAACGGAGTAGCTAGCAATCTGTAATTCATTCTTTATTAATGTGTTTGAATTCATCACACTGAATAGCTATTTACTAGCCTCTGAATTCAGTAGTGGATGTCTTTTGTAACTGCTCCCGCTACATTTAAACTTATATGTTGAAGTTGTAGAAACCTAGCAGTTACCGGTGTTTGCCCCCAGCTGGTTGTGCTGTGTGAGTTGTTTCCTTTTTCTTGTGCCCCTGATAATATGTATTATTTTAGAGGTCTAGATGAATAGAAGTGCATTGTGTGTTATTGTTCGTAGTTGAATGAGCTGCGGAAAGGATTGGGTTGGAGGAGCACTCCACTCTTTCTATTTTGTTGCCTGTGTCTGTCTGCATTTTTTCTTCAGTTATGACATTAGTATTCTGCAGCCCGGAGTCGTGTAGTTATTTTTCTGCAGGTCAGCATCTAAGAGGTATGATTTCATTCAATTAATCTTCTGTAAACTGATGTTGGATGTAATATTGTTGAAATTCATTTTTTGAAAGCTTTGTGCATGTTTTGACAGTAGTGGCAAAGAAAGATTGGGCGAAGAGATGAGCTTCAGCCTTCTGTATGGTTACAGCTAATGAAAGTTGAAAATCCCTGCAGCAAGTGTTGCTAACTGTGAACTTTAGCTGTTTAGTGCTGCTGGTAAATCTGCTGAATCCGGACTTATTGGAGTAATATGACTACATTACTCTTTACTTTTCTGTTATTTATGAAGTGTTTAATTTTGAAAGTAGGGGTGTTTCAGGGAGCTTATTATACAGGAATGAAACTTTGTTTTGGGTTTTTGTGCTAAAGTTAACTTTGGTACTGCATGTGTTGACAATCTCAGCATGTAATTAGGATACGTTCTGCGTTACTTTTCCATGTATATTTTGCACCATGCCTGCTGCCCTGTTAATGGAAAAGTACCTAGTTTTTTTAATTGCTTTGAATGCTTTTTGAGTGGAATATATGACTGGATTACAAGTTTGTATTTTTACCATACAATAATGAGATAAAAGAACCAGTGATTTAAAAAATAATGAGACAAGTAAAACAGTGATTTAGAAATAATACACACCCCCGCCATCAACATTAGCCTCTGAAAGAAACTACTCAGGTTCTCAGGATAACAATTCGTTAGCACCATTGGACTCGGAATAATGATTTGAGTCTGTCTTTTAGAATTGCCTTCCACCACGTATGCTGCAACACCTGACCTCAGACTCTTTGAAGTTGATCAACTTTTGAAATCCACCCTTCTAATAAAGGGTCTGGTCTTTTACCTGTCTTGGAGTTCAAAGTTGTTCAGTCAGCGCATTCTGGAATGGGCTGTTGTCCTTGTCCAGGTATGTCGTCATTTTTAGAGTGTGGAACTGTTCACTCTTCTTCTCTAGAAATGGTTGATCATTCATTTTTTTTATCTGATTTGGCCATATATTTGTCTTCCAGTTAGGAGGGTACCACATACTGAGGGATGACACTCCCCTGCAAAAAAAAAAAAAAGAAAAAAAAAGAAAGCATTAATAGTGTGTCATTGAATTGTGAGCTGTCTGTTTAGGCACTAGAGATAAAGTAAATTTTTCATAATTCTGAGAACTGCAATTTTGCGTCTACCACGTGTGATAGGGAGCTGGTTATGATCTTGAGGGTTGCCACTACAGAAAGATGTTGACTGTCATCACATCTGTGGTATCATTATCTTTATATTTTGTTTACTGGCTTATGCAACTGGGCAAATTCCAGTTTATGTGGGGGGGGGGGGGGGGGGCAGCAGAAAATCCTGTTAGAAGTAGCAGCAATTGAACAAATCCACCGTGTAACATGTAATCTCTATGTGATGTTATGTGGCAAGTTTATAATTTAATCATTTGGTTTACAGAGTAGTTTAAATTGTACCTACACGGTTGTCTTACTTTGAGGTGAGTGAGGTTCACAGTTGCTTTGTAGCTACCTACAGTATGCAAATAACCACAAAGACACACAAAAGCTGATTCAGTAAGCAACCACAGTTAGTGTAATGATAGTAACTGCCTCAGTAAAACAGTCATGACATCCTGGAAGCATACCTCTCAACATAACAGATTTTTATAGGTTCATAGGTTCATACTAGGCTATCTGCCCTAGGGTATTTATAAGCCTAGCCAGAATGTGTTTGGCTTTCGCCACCCATTTTAAATTTATTTTGCTATGCCCTTTTTCGAGGTTAGTATACCGTACCCCTGTCTAACAGTGACACAGAAGTGATACCTGGGGTAAACCTACGATCTCCCATCCACTCATCAAGAGTCCTCTTGAAGAGAGTCAATATGGGACTCTGCCTAACCTGGACTGGGATTTTATTCCAAAGCGAAGGGAGCCTCTGGGTTATGAATCTGTCCCCCCAGCATGTCCTATTTATTTCAGTGCTGAGGTTCAAGTCTCTCGAGCGCGTAGCTCGATGGAATTTGGATTTTCTGAGGTGCAGCATGTCCATTAATTCCGGGTTGGACATGGCTTTATACGTCAGGCACAGATCGCCTCTGAACAGGCGGTATACAACTGAGTAGAGCTGGAGTTTCTTTAACCGGGCAGCATATGGCATCTATTTGAGCCCTTTGATCCTCTTGGTGAGGTAATTTTGGGGTCTTTCCAGTTGCTGCAGGTGTCTGGTAAGGTACATCCCAAAAGGGGCATTGTACTCAATTATGGGCCTGATGAGGGATGAGTAAAGAGGCACGATGACCTCCCCTGATCTAGATGTGAATCCCTTCATGATTAGGTGGGCTATATAAAATGTTTTTCTAACCACTTTGGCCACGTGGTTGTCAAATGAGAGATTGCTATCAACTTGGGTCCCCAGGTCCCTAATTACTTCTTCCGTACTTAATGGATTACCACCTATGTGGTAATTTGTGGGCACTTTGTTTTTGCCAAAGGGGATGACTATACACTTTTTGGCATTTAGCTTGAGGCCATGGCTCTGGCACCAGTTGTCTGTTTCTATGAGGCCCTTTTGGAGGATGCTTATGTCGGCTGGAGAGTCGATTATGGCACCCAGTTTGCAGTCATCTGCGAACTTGGTCAGTCACAGTCCTTCGTGTTGGCCTGTACCTCCGAGAAATATATACCGAACAAGAGAGGTCCCAGGACTGAGCCTTGTGGGACGCCACTTGTAACTGGTTTGGAGTCTGACATGGCTCCAGCAATTCTAACCATGTGGGTTCTGTCCTTGAGCCAGTTTGCAATCCATCTAGTGACATAGGGGTTTATATTTAAGCTGGTGAGCTTATCTATAATGCCCGAGTGGGGTATTGTATCAAAGGCTTTTGCGAGGTCCAGGTAGGCTGTGTGGACCACCTTCCCCTCGTCAATGGCCTTGGTGACTGTTTCAAAGAAATCAACCAGGTTTAAGAGGCAGGATCTGCCCTTAACAAAGCCGAACTGGGTAGGATCCAGTGTCTGTAGGTCCCCAATATCTTTATTTATGAGGTCCATGATGATCCTTTCCATAGCTCTGCAGACCAAGCTAGTCAGGCTTATGGGGCGATAGTTTCCAGGATCCGTTGAGGCACCACCTTTATGGAGAGGGACCACTGTTGCTGTACGCCACTCTTTGGGTACATATCCTGTAGTAAGGCTGAGATTGAACAGTAGTTTTATGTTTGGGTTTAGCTCTTCTTGGAGTTCATGTAGGACACAACCCGGGACACCGTCTGGTCCCATTGATGCTGTGTTTTTTGCTTTGGAGAGGGCGTCTCTTACCTGAGCATCTGAGATGTCAGGGGGGCAGCACTCTGCTGGGATAGATATTTGCCCTTTTGGTGGGAGTTTGCGCTGAACCTGTCAGCTAGGATGTTGGCAATGTCTGTGGGTTCAGTGTATTTTTTGTCATTTTGGACTAATTCTGAGCATATCTGGGAATTACCACCCATGTTCCTAACATAACTAAAGAAAGCCTTGTGATTATCCTTAGTGTTCTGTGCAATTTTTCTCTCGAAGCTGGCCTTAGACAATTTTATGAGTGCCCGCAGTTTTTTGCTAATACTGATCAGTGATGCCTTCCCTTTTTGGGATTTTGCTCTATCATTTAGTAGCTTCCTCCTTCTATTGTATAGTTTTTTATGGCTGGGGTCCACCAGACAGGACGTCTGCCTTTGGAGGATTGGGTCTTGGTTTTATTTGGGATCGCATGATCCATGCATTCCTGAAGGTGTTCATAGAATGCGTTTATAAAGGATTCTGCGGTCTGGGCCGTATTTTCCACAGGCCCGGGGGCTTTGAAGGATTCCACCTCGGTTTTGAGGAGTGTGAAATTTGCTTTAGAGAAGTTTTTCACTGTGGTTTTCTGGGCAGGGGGTGGGGTCGGGATGTGAATATGCAGTGAGATTAGTTTATGGTCTGATCTTACCAGTGAGGGATACACTTCTGGTCTGGAGCATAGAGTCCCCATGTTGGTGATGATCAGGTCCAGTATGTTTTCCCCTCTTGTGGGAGTGGTAACAAGTTGTTCCATAGCATTTGAGTTTATAAATTCTAGGAACCTTTGGGCTAGGGTGTTGGAGCTAGAGTAATGCTCCCAGTCTATGTTTGGGTAGTTGAAGTCGCCCAATATAATGGTGTTTGGAGAGACCTTCGTATTTTCCAGTGTTCTCAGAAAGGCCGAGTGGGGTTCCTGGGTTGGGAGGGTGGTCTGTAGCAGGCTATAAACTGGAAGGCAGTTTTACCCACTGTTAGTTGCACATGGATAGTCTCTGATGCTTCGTGCTTTGCCCCCAACCTGGAGGTGTGGGTATCTTTGATGAATACCGATACTCCCCCTCCTTTTGTGGTTCGGTCCAAGTTTTGGGGCCGAAAAGCATGGTATGAGGTATAACCTGGTAGTGCTGGGGTGCTCTCGGGAGCCCTGAACCAGGTTTCTGCTACTGCACAGATATCGATGTTCTCCATGCTAAGGAGAGTTTCGAGTGCGTGCATCTTGAGGTTTAGACTTCTGGCATTGAGTAGCATTACTCTTAGTTTCTTATCCCTTGTGATACCTATGGAGGTGGGTTTGTCTTTTGAGCCTTGCCTAAAAAAGGCACTATGGGGGTAGCAAGAGCCTTTGCCAATATCCGAAAGCCCAGGGGTGACAGGTGCAAGCCGTCCCTAGCGAAGCATCGTGGCTTGTCGAGCATATCATATTTTCGTATGTTCCACATAAAATCTGTAGTTTCTTGGCAAATCATTAAGAATAGAAGTCACTATTATATATTCACTACTTCTGATATAGTTGGTAACTACAGTAATGAAGATAAAACAGCTTGAATTGAGATCTTTAGAAAATTGTGTGAACAATACATCCAGGGGAGGAATGAGGTTTGAAAGAAGGCAGGACTTAAATGAGCTATGTAATATTTCACTGAAAATGATTGGTTAGATTGTAAATGATGTATAATGTTTACAACTGGGAGTGTGTCAGTATTGTTTGTGATGTAAAATGCTTGTAACCAGCATTGTGTCAGTGTGGAATATTTTCATTTATATAAATGTATGATTTCTTATGTTATATGTGATGGTTTAATAAAGACGTTTCTTGTTTAAAAAAGGGGCAGGAGTTGAATAATTTATGCAATGTTGCTTAGGTTATATGATATATAGCAATATATGTGAAGTATGATGTTTGCTAATGTTAATTTGTTAATACAGTTTGATAACTTTGGTATAAATGTAAATTTGCCTATGCCACATTTGATAATTCAATAACAGTATTTATTTAAAAAAAAAAGAATAGAAGTCACTAAATGACATACGTTTGAGTTTTAGACTTCATATACTCTAGAAAATTCATGCCAATACAAAACTTGTTACTCTAGCAACTTTCTAAGTTTATAAGAGCAATATTTAAAATCTGTCCCTATAAATGTGCTTTTGTCCACCCCTTATCTTAGGCTTTGTCCAAATTTCTTGCAGTAAGAGGTAGAGAGATATTTATGGAAACTCTAAATTTAGGGAATTCTTAAAGATGTAGTAAACTATACATTTCATTCCTCTCCTCACATTTAACTGCATTAAGAACAGTAAACTTGTATTTTGTTCAGCTGTACTTTAGACTAGAGACTCACATGCCATACATGATTTCTTTTCAGATACAAAATTTGCAAAAAAAAAAAAAAATAAATAAATAATATATATATGCTATGTAGTGTCGTATTCTTTTACCTTAGAAAGAAGACGCGGGACAACTGTGTGCAGTTGGTACCAACTCCAAACTTTATTGACCGGCCAACATACATTACAATACACCAACTTCCTGTCTCACAGCCCTTGCGTCATGCACTTTCCCCCGCCCCCAAAGAGCACTAGCTAAGGCAAAACAACACAGTCCATTGAATACACCACATCTCCTTTTCCATAAGGCCCCTTTTCACTTAACACAAAACCCAGATCTATTCAATTTCTTCCACTTCACTACGAACTTGGTACATTGACACAAAATGCTCACTTAGCCACATTCAGATTACTATAAACCCCAATGACATTGTTATTTATACCCTGATCTTCACAGGTCCAAACGGTCCGGCTTGTTAATAACTCTTCCTGATCTGGTCCTCACAACATCACTATGTGCCCGGGTTCGGGAAGGCCATTGCAAAATGGCAAGGCCTCATCGGTCTTACTTAGCACACTTTCCGGACACCCAGGGTTTGATTCACAGTCAGGCTCAGGTAAGGGAATCAAATGCACACGGTTTCGCAAGACAGTCCCTTGGGGCACATCTACCTTAAATGACCTCGGCGAGTAATGTTTTTGATCTACAGTACCTGGGGTCTTCATATCTGTCACCCACACCTGGTCACCGGGCAACACATCCCCCAGCGGCCTTGCCCGATGGCGTCTGTTGTAGTTTTCGCCATTATACACCCTCTTCTCCCCCTCTTTCCCCATGAGCCTTCTCCAGTCCGGCAGCACAGGGTCCAACTGCGAAGGATGAATCGGAAGAGAGGTCCGCAGCCGTCGTCCCATAAGAAGTTCCGCAGGGCTATAACCATTCTGCAGTGGCGTTGTCCTGTACGCCAAGAGAGCCATGTACGGATCGGCACTTTTTTTTAGCAGGTTCTTCACCGTCTGCACCGCACGTTCTGCCTCCCCGTTACTCTGCGGGAACCTGGGGCTGCTTGCGACATGCTCGAAGCCATAAGCGGTTGCAAAGGCCGCAAAAGACTGCCCTGAAAACTGAGGTCCATTATCAGACACAAGTACCTCTGGGATACCATGGCGAGCGAAGAAAGATTTTAGGTGGGTGATGACCTCGTTGGATTTGCTATGCTTCAACAATGCGATCTCAAGAAACCTGGATAAGTAGTCCACAGCAAGAAGGTAAGTATGTCCTTTTAGTTCAAATAAATCCGCCCACTCTTTGCCATGGTCGGTCAGGACATTCTGTTGGAATGAGGGGCTCAGGAGGATTCCTTCTCTCTGAGATGCACGTCCTGCATCTTAAAACCATGTCATTTATCTGTTGGCTAAGCCCAGGCCACCAGACGGTCTGACAGGCTCTGGCTTTGCACTTCACAATGCCTTGATGTCCCTCATGCAATTTCAACAACACCTCATTACGCATGGCAGAGGGGATAACAAGGCGCGAATCTTTTAAAAGCAACCCATCTTTCACTGTTAGTGTGGAACGATCTGGCCAGTAGCTCTTCAGTAAGGGTTCCTGGTTCGCATACAGCGGCCACCCCTGGCTGCACAAGTCCATGACCCGCGCACACACACTGTCCGCTTTCAGCTGCTCCCGTAGTGTTTGGAGGAAGGATGGCTCCACCTGCATGTTTTCCACAATACTGTTCACGTAGATATCCGTGTCCTCCATTAACTCTGTTTCCTCCGGGGTTAGCCTGGTTTTAAGTGGAGAACGTGACAGGGCATCTGCCACCCACAGTGATTTCCCTGGAGCGTACTGCACCGTGTATGAGAACTGCATCAATCTCATCCTAAAGCGTTGGATTCTGGGCGGTAGAAGATCCAGCGCCTGACCTCTCAGCAATGAAACCAGGGGTTTGTGATCAGTCTCTAGACAGAACGATTTGCCTAATAGGTAATCTCGAAAGCGTTCACATGCCCAGGTAGACGCTAGAGCCTCTTTCTCAACCTGTGCATATCGTTGCTCTGTGGGTGAGAGTGACCTTGATGCGTATGCCACGGGTCTCCAGCCGTCCTCCCATTGTTGCTGCAACACGCTCCCTAACCCAAAGGATGATGCATCCGCGGAAACCTTCGTCTCCCTCTCCGGGTCATACACAGCCAAAACTGGAGGTGAGGTGATTGCCTCTTTTAAGTCATTGAATGCCTTTTCCTGGTCCCCACCCCAGTACCAGCTGTTCTTTTTTGATAATAAGTCTCTCAAAGCTCTGTCCCTCTCAGCCAAATGAGGGATGAACTTTCCCACCTGATTCACCATGCCCAGGAAACTCCTGAGTTCTCCTACTGTAGCAGGTGCTGCCATCTCCGTGATGGACGCGGTCCTCCTTGGGTCCGGGCTTATACCAGAATTCGTAATGACATGGCCCAAGAAGGTCACTGTGCCCCTCGACAGGTCACATTTCCCTACATTCAACGTAATACCTGCTTCTTCCAGTCTCTTTAATACCGCGTGAAGTCGGGCATCGTGCTCCTCCTGGCAACGCCCCCAGACCAACACATCGTCCATGTGACAAATCACACCCTCTAATCCTTCAATGACCTCTGCCATCATGCGTTGAAAGTGTTCGGGTGCAGAATTAATGCCAAAGGGAAGGCGATTGAAGCGGAAATGCCCAAAAGGGGTTATGAATGTGGTAAGCGCAGCCGACTCCTCTGACAAAGGAATTTGCCAAAACCCCATATTGGCATCCAGTTTGCTAAACACCTTCGCCCCAGCAAGCATCCCAAGACTCTGCTCAACCGAGGGCAGCACGAACCTTTCCCTGCATACGTATTCATTTAGCTTAGTGTAGTCTACACATAGTCTCAGCCTGTTACTGTCTTTCTTTGGGACTACCACCATGCCTGCACACCAATCAGTAGGTTCTTCCATTCTGGTAACGACACCCAGCACCTCCATCCTCATTAACTCCTCTTTCACTTTCCCCATCAATGGCAGTGGTATCCTCCTGGGGGTCTTCAGAGAGTATGGCACCGCCTTTGGCTGAAGCTTTATGTGGTATTTCCGCTGCACTACCCCCAACCCGGAGCACAAATCCGGGTATGAGGTCTTCAAAGACTCCATGGTGATAGTGTCAACACGTTTCAGGAGGCCCAGCCCCAAAATAGCAGGAAGGTCTAAAAGCGGCATGCGGAGTCCTTTTACAACATACACTTTCTCGCATGTCTGTCTTTGTCCATAGCCGAGCTGAAGCTCCAAGGATCCTGCAACCTCCAGTGGCATCCCTCCAGGACCCAACAAGGGTTTCTCCGGCTGCTGGAGCACAGGAGCATTCTTCCCACTGAACAAGTTGTGCAGGTCTGACTTGGAGATAACAGTAACATCCGCCCCCGTGTCAAGCTTGAAAGTCATAGGTGTGCCCTGTATTTTCACCTCCACAATCCAGGAATGGTTCCCGGAGGAGACAGAACCAAGGAAGAACCCCTGTTCTTCACGCTCACCCGGCTCCTCGTCTTCCTCAATACTCTGCACCGCCTTGAACTGTCGGCAGACCCGCTGGTAGTGGCCCTTCTTCCCACACGAGCGACATCTTGCAGCAGTCGCCGGGCATAGGAGTCTATGGTGAAATGGCCCCCCACACCTGTAACACTGCGAGCTCGGAGCGTCTTTACTCTTTTGCGCCTGGCGCTGAAAAATCGGTGCCAAGGGCTTGCCCCAACCTTTCGAGGCCTCCGGCCTGCGTCTGGTGTCCTGTGGTGTCTGCACAGCATTCACGTTATACTGCAGGGCGGTACTGTCGCACCGCAAGGCCGTTTGCTGCTTCTTAACCTCCTCCGACTGTCTGGCCATATTTACAGCTCTCTAAGTCCAACTCTTTCTCCATCTGCATCCGCTCGGACAGTCTGGTGTCTGCCAAGCCCGCAACAATTCTATCCCTTATAAGCTCGTCGTGCAGCGTCCCATAATTGCAGTGTTCGGCTAAAGCATGCAGGGCAGTAACAAAACCATCAACAGTCTCGTTCAGTTCTTGTTTTCGCATGTTAAATCGTGCACGTTCATAAACAATGTTCTTTTTGACAATAAAAAATCTTTCTAAACCATCTTTCACTTTGGCATACTCCTGGTGCTCTGCCTCGGTTAGCTTGAGGCCTCTCAAGACATCGTCTGCCTCATCGCCCATACAGTATATCAGGGTGTTCACCTGGTTCCCTTCTGGGTTGGAAGATAAATTACTGGCCTGCCGGAACCGTTCAAACCGGCGTATCCATCGTGTCCATTCGTGGGGTTTGGAGAAGTCAAAGGGCTCTGGCGGCTGAATACTGAACGTAGCATTGGGAGCGCTAGCCGCCATGTTGATTCTAGCTCGTGGCTGCCGACCATTCTCGTCGTCCGACATGTCCGCTCTCCACGTCACTTGGCCACTCGTACGGTCTTCAGCAAGAGGTCAGCACTCCCAGGCACAGCCACACAGCACTTCTGACACCATGTCGTATTCTTTTACCTTAGAAAGAAGACGCGGGACAACTGTGTGCAGTTGGTACCAACTCCAAACTTTATTGACCGGCCAACATACATTACAATACACCAACTTCCTGTCTCACAGCCCTTGCGTCATGCACTTTCCCCCGCCCCCAAAGAGCACTAGCTAAGGCAAGACAACACAGTCCATTGAATACACCACAGTAGTAGCATTATGATTCAGTCCTTGTTGTTGTAGCTTGTAAAATAACTTATCTAGTTGATTTTTGTTTAATGACTGCACTATATTTAGGTAATTTCCAGTCATTAGTAAATGATGTTGAAGTCTAGCTGGTGGTAAAGCTGCATCCAGTTGTTGGTCATATTTAAGCAGATTATTTGTAGTAGATCGTGTAACTGAGGAACTGACATGTACAGAGTCACTATTAGGATGCTTGTGTGAGTCACACTCTGGAACATTTGGAGAACTTCGTGAAAGTTCTTGGCTTAGACTGCCCCTTAATAGCAATTTCTCCGTTACTTTCCTAACCTGAATAAAACCAGTCCAGTTCAGTGCAAGATTATTATTTCTTTTTCAGGTTCGACCTAATGTAGGTCCTTGGAGGATTAAGACACACCAATCACAATAGCATATTGTTGCTCCAAGTGTTTTGCAACTTGATTTGGAATTCTGAGCTTCTCTTCTGGTCTCTGCATAAAATATATCTTGGTTGACCAATCACAGTAACATTTCTGTTTCTGTTGAACAGCTTACTAGGCAGCTTGTACATTTGGTGTTTTTTCTAGGTGAAACAGAACCAAGGTTATTGACAACTGTGGTCTCATTTTCTTCTCATCACCAGTTGTTAAAGGACACAGAGGTCAATGTGGAGGGTTTCCCTATTCAGAAAGTGCAAGACAGCACTCCTGCTTTAAGCCAGCAACATTTTTTATAATTTGAATCAATCTCTCAATTTGACCATTTGATTGAGCATATCTTGGAGATGATGTGGTGCGTCAGAATATCTGCTGTTATGAAAAAGCTCTGAATTCTTGACTTACAGACTGCAGACTATCATCTGTGATAAGTATGTCAGGAGTACCATGTGTAAAAAATGACTTCAAGAATATTGACAGTTTATGAAGAGGCATCCCTATTTTTCTAACCTCAGGGCACTTAGAGTACTGTTCTACACAGATGGGGTGCTAACATTCTTTGAACTGAATAAGATCAGAAGCAGCTTTACATTATCTAGGACCTTTTGAAAGTACTATTGCATTTTTGGAGTTGCTTTTGAGCTCTATGTGGCAGATTTAACATTTTTAACTGTCTAAATATGTCCATATTTTTCAAAACCTGCAAACTATTACTCACAAGATGTGGAAACTCTGTGTCTATATTAAGATGTCAAAAGACGAGTTAACCGAAGGCGTCTTTATCAACACGTAAATATTGACCTTTTCAAATGCCGAATGTTCACTTCACAGGGGAAAAAATTTCTCAACCGTAGACAAATAAACCAAACTTTCACACCCTACATAGTGGTGGGCTGTGCCCCCCACACCCCCTAACTAAATATACCAACTCCGAGATCATACTACAGTGGGGAAAAGGGCAAATCCCCGATGACAGCCAAGTGATTTTTTCCCCTGGGAAAAAAAAGCTGAAGTGGCCATTTGGCATTTCACAATGTCAATATTTACGTGTTGATAAAGACGTGTTTGGTTAACTCATCTTTTGACATCGTAATACAGACCTGAAACTCCGATAAGTCTTCTGATGAAATTGGTGAGTGTAGGATTTTGGACGAAACTGGGTTAAAATATTCTCATTGTGACATTTGATGTATATTGTGGGCACAGTTTCTTCACTGTGTATTTCCTTGCCTGGTTTATACACAGCAGTTAAATCAAACCTCTTTAGTAGCAGTCATATTCTGTACAGTGTCAATGGACTTTTTATGCAGCGGTTTAGGAAAGATGCTCTGTAGCAGCTTATGAAAAGATTCTGCTGTAACCTGTCTGTAATACTTACATTCATAGAGCTTCTTTCAGTGATACACAATAGCCAGTAACTATTTTTCTGTTTGAACACACTTTGTTTGAGCCTCTGTCATAGCTCTTAACCTGTTAATGCATCTGGTTCGTTCTTGTATAACCACATTGCTTCAGTGCCAGATTGACTGGCATCAGTCTGCAACACAGCCAGGTTTGTTATATCATAATAACATAGTGTTAAAGTCTCAGTCACTAGATTCCTGAGAAGTACAACATTTCTCTGTTACAGCTAATACTAATGTCATATATCCTCCTTCTCCTAGGGTTGCCTTTGCATGGCAGTTAACTCAACAGATTTGTAGCCGAGGAGCCTAGAGATGGCAGAAGTGGACCACCTGCTTCTGCTGTACGAGTCATTTCCTTCATAAACAGGGAACAAACCAATACTTTTTTAAATAGATTGAACTGCACTTTTGTACTATTGCCACCCTTGTATCTTGAGGCCTAGTATTTCATATGTGATGTTTACCTGTCATGCATTCAGTATTACAGCAAAAGCATTGGTAGTGCTGTGGTAGCTTCTGACTTCAGTTAATCTCAACACTCTGTGATGATTGTACTAAACCAGGTAATGAGCTTTTTCACACAGACATTTGCAGATTCTCATTAAATTATCCTAACATAACAGGTATACTTAAGTTGTGGTTTTGGCACATCATCAGATACTGTAAGATGTACTCTGCCTCCCTGCTGTGATAGTATTGAGTATTGGGATAGTCCTGCAGGGTAATAGAGGCTGTCAACAATGCTGTATTAATTCTTGCGGAATCTGCCTCTACATTGCATTAAATTGTAAAGGCAGATTCAAAGCAGGCTAAGACAAAGGTAATCAGCGGTTCAGATTTAGGCCATAGTAACTAGCATAACAGGAAAATTTAATGTTAGTTGCAGCTTAGTCTGAACCACTTAGTTTAAAAAAAATACAACAAAAATGTGGAATTTTAAGACTGGAAATTAATTTTAAATATTAATTTTTTGCAAAAGTTTATTTGAAAAGGTTGTGCGTTAAGCCAGTTTTGAAGAATTTGTCTACAGATAGATTTTTAGGAGATGGATGTAGGAGTTCCAAAGCAAAGGTGTAACCATAGCAAAAAGTATTATCAGACAAATTACACAACATGAACTCTTGTAAACTGCATCATTTTACATTATAAATCTGATTTATTTTGAAGGAAAGTAGGGTGACAGTTGCTCTGAAGATAATATGCATTATCTTGTATAAAGTTTACTTGCCTTATTTTTGGTGATAGTCTTAACAAATGATAGCTTATGAAGACCTACTGATTGTTTTGAATTGCATTCTTTAGGTCAGTTCAGAGCATTGTTGAAGATATTCATTTGGGAAGAAGTGAACAGTATGGTTCAGAGACTCTGCGTGATCTGCAGAAGTTGTTACCTGAATCAGAAGAGGTAGGTGTTCTGCATTATTTTTAGTAGCCTGTTCTCAATATTTTGGACATGTGTATAATTTCATCTTTAAAGTGGACTGTGTCAGGAGATTGTCTATATCTGTAGAATTCTAACATGACTTCAAGCATATCTAAATTCTAAACCACAGATGTTCTTCGTGTTTCACTGTTGCAGTCATCACTTGTGAGGTTATCCCTGCTGGGTAGCCCTTGGTCGGCCCAAATATCAGAGTGAAGCTTTTCCCCTGCGCCGGCTGCTGTCGCGAGTGAACTGACATCACGTCATCAGTGGTATAAAGGAGAGCAGCCGGCGCCATTACATCAGTCTTTCTTGCTGTGGTGCTCGAAGCAAAAGCAGTTTGCGTGTGTGCTGGTCGGTCATTGCCAGAGTGGAAGTTGAATCTGAAAATGACAAAAGTTAAGTACCCCGTTGGGCACCTTTTTCTTGCACTAACCGATGTCCGAAAAAATAAATAATTGTCTCCACTGTGGAAAACAAGTACCACAGCGAGACTTCCATACCTTGTGCGTTACTTGTCTAGGCCCAGACCACGACATCCCCCCATTGTTGGTACTGCGCACTTTTCAATTCTAGGACTATTCACCGTAGAGCTGAATTTGTAGCCAGGCATTTCTGAAGTAGTTCCTTGCATTACGAAATGGCATCCATCAGTCTGCCGTCTGTGGATATTCCCAAAAAACTAAAAGATAAAGAAAGGGACACACCACACAAACTTAAGCCTTCAGATGACCCATCCCAGAAGCAAGTCGTCATTTCTCAGGAATTCAGTGAGGTGCATTCGCAGCCCCTGATGCCCGACTTGTTTCCTTCACAAGCATCTACAGAGACCCTTTCCGAGTCCAGAATGCCACGGGGAATGATTCATCATCCGATCCCTTGGTTGTCTCCGCTTTGGTTGGGTTTGGAGCCACTACGCAGGCACTGGCTTCCAAGGAGGTTCTTCGCACAACTGATTCAAGGCAAAAATTGACATCTTCTCCTCCTACTACTGCATCCCAATGACAAACGGATTTATTATGGTCTAAAAGCACAGCACCAACAATGGGGGACGTCATGGTCTGGGCCTAGACAAGTAACACACAAGGTATGGAAGTCTCGCTGTGGTATTTGGTTTCCACATTGGAGACAATTATTTACTTTTTTTGGACATCGGTGTCAACGTTTACGGGTGTTTTATTGATGGTGTAGTTACCCAGGGTGGCAGGCTTCCCAAAAGGTACTGTAATGTGTTTCTTGGTACTGAGTTTTAAACCATGGCTTTGACATCGTGTTTGTCTGTATTAGACCTTCCTGAAGGGTATTCTCATTTTGGAGATAATCTTCCAGTTTGCAATCATCTGCAAACTTGATTAGTCAGAAGCCTTTGACATTGGCGTTGACATTTGAGAAATAGATGCCAAACAGAAGTGGACCGAGCATAGAAACCTGAGGGACTTCACTGGTGGCCTCATAGATTCTAACCTCCTGGGTCTGTCAATGAGCCAGTTAGCTATCCAGCATGATATAAAGGGGTGTATACCTAGTTCCATAACTCACACCCATCCTCCCCCTGTGACTCTCCAGCACTTGTGCAGTTAATTGAACACAGGTACTCTGGGGCACAGTAAGGGCTTTATTCCTCTGTGCCCCAGGGCCCCTTAAGTTCAGAATAATATCAGCCATTCAAGTGCTTCCTAATATTGTGAGTGAAAAAGTTTAACAGAAAGTGTGACAATAGTCAAGGACAGGGAACCATTTCTTTCAGAATGTATTACAGAGCTTAGATGACTAGCAGAGTTGGTGTATGAGGACTAAAATATTGTCATGTCTGGAAGCAAAATTAGCATTTTTAAAGAGCAAGCCAAGCTTAAAGGAAATATATGTTGCTGGTATGGTACTTATGTTATTTTGTCTACTGCATGACGTGCAGACAGGAAAGAAAGAAGCTTGTCCTTGTAGTAAGTGAGCACAGTGCAGGCATGTGAGAAATTATTCATTCATCTAAAGAGAAAATATTGAAGTATAGCTCACAATGTATAACCTAGATATTGTTATTTATATTACTCAGTAAATATGATATTTTCCTTCCAACTAAAAGGTTTTATATAACTGCAGAATATGACAGACATGTTGAAAGAATTATGATTTAATCTCTCGAATCAAAACCTAGTTGATAAGCTTTCATAGTACTTTCCAAAATTCACCTGCCGAGCTTTATTCTTCGCTTGAGGTGAATTTCTTGATGTCCATTCAAGTATACAACAATCTGGTTATGATCAGAGACCTCATCATAATCCTCTAGTTTATATCCTGTCGCCAACAGGAAGCATTACATGCTACCACACATATACAGAAAAAGGGCGTCATGTAAGCATTAGATTTTACAGGTGGACAGAAACATCACAGACAGATGTGGATGAATAACAGTTCTGGTCACAATAGTCTCTGATGCTGCACGTCCTGCTAACACACAAACATTTAATGCAACAAACTCTTTCAACACTATAATAGCAACAACTTCTCTGAATCTCCTGCTAAGCTATCAGCCACTGATCCTTCTTGTAAAAGTTAAAACTTTCTCTGTTAACATTCTGAAAATAAGGAAGTATCCATATAAAAGGCAGAGCTCTCACAATTGCAAGCATTGTTATAATGAGACAGGAAGATATATTTCAATAAGGTATAGTCTTGGTATAAGACTGACTCGGTCTGCAGTTATATAAAACCTTTTAGTTGGAAGGAAAATATCATATTTACTGAGTAATATAAATAACAATATCTAGGTTATACATAGTGAGCTATACTTCAATATTTTCTCTTTAGAAGGGTCTCACAGAAACGGATAACTGGTGCCAGAGCCATGGCCTAAAGTTAAATGCCAAGAAATGCATAGTCATACCCTTCGGGAAAAATAAGGTTACCCCTAGCTACCATATAGGTGGCAATCCCCTGAACACAGAAGAAGTTATTAGGGACCTGGGAACCCAGGTTGACAGTAGCCTTTCATTCGACACTCATATTGCTAAATTAGTTAGGAAGACCTTCTACATTGCCCACCTTATCATGAAGGGATTCACATCTAGATCAAGGGAAGTCATAGTCTCCCTATACTCATCACTCATCAGACCAATGATCGAGTACAATGCCCCATTCGGAATGTATCTGACCCGACACTTGCAGCAGCTGGAGAGGCCACAAAAGTTCCTCACCAAAAGGATAAAGGGTCTCAAAATCTGTCTTATGCTGCCCGACTGAAAGAACTCCAGTTATATTCAGTTGCTTACCGCTTGCTCAGAGGTGACCTATGCCTGACATACAAGGCCATGTCAAACCCAGATTTGATGAACATGCTTCATCTCAAAAAATCTAGATCCCTCAGAGCCACAAGGGCGGGAGACTTAAACCTCGACACGGTTATTAATAGGACGTGCTGGAGGGATAGATTCATCACCCAAAGACTCCCTATGCTGTGGAACAAAATCCCGGTTTATGTGAGGCAGAGCACCTCGCTGGCCTTGTTCAAGAGGAATCTTGACCAATGGATGGGAGATCGCAGATACACCCCAGGGGTTACCTCAGTGTCACTGCTCGACAGAGGCACAGCAAAATAATGAGCATAGTTTCTCCAAACTAATGGGGTGGCGTAAGCCACAAAACTATGGGCTAGGCTTATAAATGCCCTCGGGCAGATAGCCTAGTATGAACCTATGAACCTATGAACCTAAATGTAATAAATAAATGGTGTGTAGGCAAAAAGTATACTTTATTACCAGATATTGTAGTTCATCCTGAAGAATGGCTATAAATTCTCTCAGTCTGAGCAGTACCTTATTGAAATATAATATCTTCCTGTCTCATTATAACAATGCTTGCAATTGTGAGAGCTCTGCCTTTTATATGGATACTTCCTCATGTATTTATAATGAGTAGCACTGATGTTGGCATGTGTAAGATAAACACTGCAATCTGATGTTGTTAATCTTCATTCCATTCATCACTAATGGGTTATCGGTTCTGTCCTCAGAACCGAGTCAGTCTTATACCAAGCTCACGCCAGCCAAAAACTGTCGAGCTAAGCTTTTACCCACATTATCCTTCTCCCTGTTACCTCAGATCTTGTTTGATGCGTAGCAGTAAAGCCGCGTTCAAGCCAGCTCTCAACTAGGTCTTTGATATTTTTGATATATAAGTGCTTATTGAAAAGCCTTGATAGCTTATCCTTCTATATTTTACTCGTGTCTAGCTATTGCTAAGTTTTCAACCCACTCTTCCAACTTTTCCTGTCAACTAACTGTTGGTAATCTTTGTACCATTGCTGGTACACTCCCTTCTCTCTACCTGCTGTGGTAATCTTCTTGTACCATTGTTGGTATTTTCCTTCTGGTTTTTCTGCCTAGCTGTGTGTATAATATTGTTTTTTGTTGTTGCCTTGTTTTTCTTTGTACTGCTTTGACTGTGTTGAGATTGACATGTCTGAAAGAAACGGCAGTTCAGGCTTCAAACAATGCCTTAAGTGTGGGAGAAAAATGCCGAATAGTGACACTCATGATGACTGTGTGTATTGTTTGGGAGTGCCTCATCTCTCTGATCAACCGCCTTGCTCTGTTTGTCAGAGATTTAGTTGCTGTACCTTGAATGAATGAAAGAATAAATTGGTTCCAAAGGGCCTTCTTAAATCGCCCTTTTCAGAGGCTCTCTCTGCATCGGAGGGTTGGCCCCCTCCTAGAAAAGTGAAAAAGAGGCCGCATTCAGTTCCCTCCTCACCCTCTGGTGAGAAGGAGAGACAACCTAAACCTAAACTTGTGAAACTTTCTGTACCGAACCAGAAGCCAGCTTCTACAGCACTGATTTTGGTACCGTCTACTACAATTGCATCGGTGCTGCCTTCAACACCGACAAGATTTTGACCTCTACTCCGATCCCGGCACCGAGCCTTCCTACGGTTCCACTAGCTCAGGTGGACACTCCTCCCTCGATCGTCTCAAAATTTGGAGACGGTGGTGCCATCAGACATTCAAGCACGGACCCGATATTTCCTGTCTGTGGACTCTTTCTTGTGGCAGATTTATAGCCCCTTCCTAGAGCATCCAGAGTCCTCTTTGAGGATATCCACGAGATGTACCAGGAGCCTCTCAGAACTAGATGTGGTGCACCTTGTGGACCAGCTGCTGAGAGCCAGGGGGATTCCTTCAGATTCAAAAACCCAATCCCTTCTTGGACTTGGAAATTGTGTTTCATGGACTCCATCTTACTCTCCTCCTTCAACCTCCTTGCAGGTTTTGAAGCCCATGGCACTGATGCCTCTCTCAGCACCCTCAGCTTCAGTGCCAATAGTCGATCTCATTTTGGCCCCAGAGCCGACACTTTGGCCTTTGTTTCCTTCAGAACCAGGTCTTCCTCAAACCCGGGATTGGACTACAGGCTCCTTGGTTCGGAGTTCAGCGCTGACACTGTCTTCGGTGCCATCCATGGTGCCAGGAGCCCTGTCAGTACCGATCCAGCTTGAGGCTCCATTCCTGGGAGATGGCTCAATGGAGCAGGGTGTGACTCCGGTTCTGAGGTTGTCCTTCTCGGTTCCGGGCTCCCACCCCTCTTTGGGCGGCCCTGCATTCCAGGCAATGGAGAGGGCCCTTGCCTCTGTAGGCAAGCCTTCGGTGTTAGAACCCCAACCATGTCCTCCCCCTGAGCTGCAGCTGTCGCAGGCTACTGTCTCAGGACATCGATTATGGGAGTGCAGGAGACCCTATTGTTGGGTGCTCTTTCCTCCAGGTCTTCTTCCGCTGAGGAAGCTCCAAGAACGAAATCATGCAAGTGGAAGCAGATGGACTCCTCTGAGGATTCCCTTACAGATGATACGGATTACGATAAAGGGGAAGGGTCCCCATGATTACCCCCTGAAGATGTCTCCTTCAGAGACATCCTTGAGATCTTGAAACAGAGGGCCGACTGGAAGCCCAAAAACCCTTTCTCTGAGAAATCCTTTTTCCTGCAGGCTTTTCATGCTTAACCATCTACCTCTTGGGTGACCCAGCCTGCAGACGAGCTTGTTCAGCTTGTGGTGCAGTGCACCTGGAGGAACCCTGATGCTGTTGAGGCAATCCCAAGGAGACCAGACAAGATTCTCTCTCACCCTGAAGAAAATCAACATTGTTCAAAATGTTTATCAGTAGATGTGATGGTGGTGGTGGCAACCACAAGGAAAAAGGTCGCTGAGGAGAGCCACACTGTTCACCCACCTAACAGAGAGTCCTGAGCAGTGGACAGACTGGGGAAGCGAGTATTTGCTTCATTGATCTTTGCAATTCGGTCCTTGAACTACCTAGCACATGTCACCAGACTCCAAAGAGACCTCATCCTGGTACCCTATCAGGACAGGGGTCTGACAAGGTTAATGACAAGGCAGCCTTGCAGCTAGCGACCCTGGAATCAATAAAAAATTCGTCCATGAGGTTAATTTCACATGCAACTGAAGGGACTGCAAGAGCTGCGGGTTCAGGAGTAGTTATGAGATGTCATGCCTGGACGCAGCTATGTGACTTCATGGATCCTTTTAAGCCTTTCTTCCTTAACGCTCCAGTGGAAGCGTCTTCCCTGTTTGACCCTAAAGTGAAGGACATGCTAGCCAGGTGTGAGCAAGATGGCAAGACCCTGTCTGCCATTGGTGTACATTTCTACACTCCTCAGTGGTCCTTTTCCAGGAACCAGAGAAGTGGGAAATTGTGGCACAAAAAGTCTCAGGGTCCTTTTCATGACACACGTGGCGAGTTCACCCCCAGAGGCAGAAGGGGTGACTCTTCTGGAAGACGCCCCTACAGAGGCAGAGGGGATCAACATAATCAGGGTTCCAGAGATTCATTCTCTGGACAACCCTATCAGCGCTCCTGAAGAGTGACCCGATTGCTTTCCTCTGGGAGCAGTCGGGGGACATCTTTCTCTGCTCCCCAATGCCTAGCTGTTAATTACCACCGATTCCTGGGTGCAGAAGATAATAACCAGAGGTTACCAAATTCCATTCGATTCGAACCCAAAGCCACCAAAACAAATTCCCGACATTCCCCCTAGCCTAAGGGAAGAAGCAGCTCTACAGATAGAAATGCTGTATTTAAAAAGAGTCATCCAAAAAGTCCCACCGGACCAGATCGGATCCGGATTCTACTAAAGATCCTTTTTGGTGCCAAAAAATACAGAGGACTGGAGACCAATTTTGGACTTCAGCTGTTTAAACAAGGTCATCACCCAGACAAAATTCTGGGTGGTCACGGTTCAGTTCATTCTCCCCTTTCTGGGGGAAGGTGATTGGATGTGCTCGATAAACCTTCAGGATGCGTATTACCACATCAAAATGGACAAACACTCCAGGAGGTTCCTTCGCTTCCAGCTGGGAGCCAATCATTACCAATTCCACGCTCTGCCCTTCGGACTCTCTACAGCCCCCAGAGTGTTCACCAAATGCATGGCAGCAGTGAGAGCTCACTTGAGACTACAAGGATTCCAGGTGTTTCCATACCTAAACGATTGGCTCCTCACCGCACCCACCAAGCATCAACTGGTAACAGCCTTGTACTACACCCTCTCTTTGGCAAATCTTCTGGGAATCTCTATAAACTGGGAGAAATCCAATCTGAGTCCAACCCAATCTTTGGAATTTATAGGGGTGAATTTCAATATCCGTTCTTGCTTAATCTCTCTCCCAGATCACAGGCTATGAAGACTAAGGATCCAGCTCTGAATGATACTCTGCTACGACATGGTTTCAGCTCAAGAGGTCCTGCAGCTGTTAGGGTCAACGGCAGCATCAATACCAATAGTACCCCTTGAAAGGCTTCACATGAGACTCCTACAGTGGCTTTTGTTAC
Organism: Protopterus annectens; assembly: GCF_019279795.1. Taxonomy (NCBI): domain Eukaryota; kingdom Metazoa; phylum Chordata; order Ceratodontiformes; family Protopteridae; genus Protopterus; species Protopterus annectens. Next base: position 744,086,692 of record NC_056729.1, read on the forward strand.
CCCAATGGTATCCAAAGCACCACCCTTTGTCCTTCTAGATTCAAATAATAAATCGGTGCAAGCAAGACTTATCTTGTTGGATGAAGTCAGAGACAGAACTTTGGAGCCGATCCTTCCACCCCTGTCAGCACAGTGCCATTGTGACCATGGATGCTTACCTGATTGGGTGGGGTGGGGCATTTTCAGGGAATAACAGTCCAAGGTACATGGTCTGATTTAGAGGCCAGTTTGCATATAAACGTTCTAGAACTGAGGGCAGTGATTTTGGCGTTGCAAGCATTTCAGTATGCCCTTACTTTGGGAATAATTGCTATCCAATCAGACAACATGTCAGTAGTTTGGTATATCAACAAACAAGGAGGAACCAAGTCCTACCCCCTATGCTGAGAGGACATGAGAGTTTGGCAATGGGTGATAGCTTCCAACCACTTTCTGATAGCAACGCATAGCCTGAGGAATTCCAATGTGATTGCAGATAAGTTGAGCAGATGCATTCTCCTGCCTCATGAGTGGTTCCTCAACCCCAACATAGCGGCAAAGAATTTCAGCCATTGGGGCCAGCATTGCTGTGACCTATTCACCTCCCTGTCCAACCACAAATGCAGCAACTACTTTGTCCTAACTCCCCTGCAGGGGGAGTCCCCGAGGGATGCTCTAATCCATGATTGGCCCACGGGACTGCTTTATGCTTTTCCTCCCATTCCTTTGATTCCTCAATTCATGAAGAAAGCTCTTTGGTTGAAAAGCAAAGTGATCCTCATAGCACCATATTGGCCTTGACAGGTATGGTTCCCCCTTCTTTGGCCTCAACTACGTTGCAAACCGTGGATCTTGGATCCAACTCCAGATATGATTTCTCACCCCCAAGGGTTGAGCCACCTGAACTTGACCAGTCTCAAGCTCACAGCCTGGCTTCTCCACTTCCAATGATCTTCAGGCATTGTAATCTTTTCTCTATGGTACGTGACATTATCCTGGCTTCGCATAAACCATCCACCAGGAAACTTTATGCTGACAAATGTAATAAGATTTTCAATTTGCTCTAGACAGAAAACTGGATCCATATTCTGCACCGGTCTCTGCCGTACTCCAGTACTTATCAAACTTCTTTGAGGAGGGTGCCACAGCATCAACTGTACGAGTTCATTTAGCTGGCATTTCAAATTTTCATAATGGTTTTGGTGACTCTTCTGTAATTTCACAATGCCTAAGCAAAACCTTTTTGAAAGGAGTATGTTACTCCAGACCTCCAATTAAGCAGCCCATAGAACTATGGAGTCTCACACTAGTCTTACAATCTTTTACATGGCTCCTTTTGAGCCAGCAGCCACTTGTGAAATCAAGTTTCTATCTTGGAAATCTCTTTTTCTAGTGGCCATTACATCGGCCAGATGCATTTCCGAGCTCCAGGCTCTTTGCATGAAGCATCCTTATTTGATTTTCCATAAGGACAGAGTATCACTACGGACCAACCCTTCCTTCCTTCCCAAAGTGATCTCTGAATTCTCTATTAAACAAACTATTGACCTACCAGTGTTATTTCCTAAATTTTGGAACAAGGGAGAGTATTGTTTACATTTAATTGATGTCCACAGACAACTGAGATTTTACTTAGACAGGACAAAAACAATCCGTAAATCAGACCAGTTATTTATATTCTTCTCTGGTCCAAAAATGGGAAAGTCAGTCTTTAAAGTGACCTTATCTAAATGACTTGGAGAGTGTATAATTTTCATTTATCACCAAGAAAGAAAGTCTATTCTGCCAAACATCAGAGCTCACTCCACCAGATCAGTCAACTTCTGTGGCATTCCACTCTAGAGCTTCCTTGGATGACATCTGTGCAGCAGTTACATCGGCTTCTCCCGATACAATTATCACTCATTACAAATTGGATCTGGTCTCCAGGGGAACAGTTTCTTTTCTCTCAGTGGTACTCAGGAATGTTCTTCCATAAGGGCTGCCCAAGTGACATAAGGTAGCTGAGGACTCTGTCCCATCAGTGATGAATGGAATGAAGATTAACAACATCAGATAAAGAAGTTATGTCTTACCATAACATTCCATCTGTGTTGTTGATCTTCATCCATTCATCACGTTCCACCCTCCTTTCCCCTCCTAGAGGCTCCTGGGGAATACTTTGGGTCCATCTCCTGGATTAAAGTTTTTGCTCAGAGACAGCCTCTGCTTTACTAAGTTAGGGCAAACTCGATCTGATGTAACAGGGAGAAGGGTATTGTGGGTAAAAGCTTAGCTTGAGAGTTTTTGGCTGGCACGAGCTTGGTATAAGGCTGACTGGTTCCAAGGATGGAAGCGATAACACATCAGTGATGACTGGATGAATATCAACAGCACAGATGGAACATTATAATAAGACATAACTTCTTTTTTTATAGTAAACTAGCACCCTGCCTCATTAAGTGCTTGTCATGAATCATAGGAGGTTACTAGGCTATTGACCCTGAGGCCCTCATAAGCCTAGCCAAGAGTTTAGCACATATTTAGACAAATCAGCACCCGATGCCCCTGTCCAGCAGGGACACGGGTGGAATCCCAGGGAGTATATTTTCTGTTTCCCATCCAGTTATCCAGGTTGCGCTTAAAAATGAGTAAAGAAGTGCTCTGCTTGATGTGGAGAGGGAGTCTATTCCATAGATGGGACAGTTTCTGGGACACAAATCTGTCCCGATAACAAGTCTTATTGATGTCACAGACCAGAATGAGGCCACGCGTATGACTTATTTGAGTGGAGCTTGACTTGCGGATATGCAGCAATCCCATCAAGGTGGGGTCCGTGATCCCCTTGTATGCCAGACAGAGGTCACCTCTGAGGAGTCTGTATGAAAATGAATAGAGGGATAGGGCTTTTAGCCTATCTGTATATTTGAGGCCCTGGATTCTCCTGGTGAAGAACCTCTGTGATTTCTCCAGCTGCTGCAAGTGTAAAGGAACATATATATATATATATATATATATATATATATATATATATATATATATATATATATATGGTTCTACCTGACATAGTCGAAACCACACAACACCGACAACGACATCACCGACACCACATAATCGACAGTGCATTAACACGAAACCTCACATACCCGACAACGAAATAACCGACGGTACACAAACATGAAACCCCATGCACTGCACACACCACAATAACAACAATAAAAAACAAAACACATCCCCATTCCACAAACCACACACACAACACAAGCACACCAAAATCCTTACAAACCCACACTAAACCTTACATACACAACTATCAACAACCCTAACCCTAAGGTCCGTCACTATCGCACACGTACCTAACCAGCTCCCTAACCCTAACTCACTTAACCCGCCCCTAACCCAAAGTCTATCCCTACCGCACACTTACCTAACCCGCTCCCTAACCCTAACTCACTTAACCCACCCCTATCCCCACAGACCGTCAATATCCACACTTACCTGACTCGCACCCTAACGTCCGTCACTACCGCATACTCACACAGCCTTTTCCCATGTCGGCATCCTCGGCGTCGGTGTTGTCATCCGTCGTGTCGGTCTTCTGCATTGTCAATGTTCTGGCACTCGCGATTCGCGTCGGTCTTCTTCATTGTCGATCTTCTGGAGCTCGGGATTCCGTTGTCGGTGTTCTACGCTGTCGACTAAGTCAGGTAGAACCATATATATATATATATATATATATATATATTTATATGGATCCCCTTCAATACATCAAATGGTCATAACATCTAATCTCAAAACATTAAGACCATAACATCTAAAACCCATAACATCGAATTTCATAACATTGAAACTTTGCATCACAACTTCAAAACTTACAAATCACATCTAAATAACATCCCCTTCACCTAACACAACACCAAAGTAGTAAACACACTTTGTACTATGTTTCTGCAGGGGAGCAAGCCCCCCTGCACCCCCCCATTGGGGAGGCTCCACCCTCCACACCCCCCCGTAAATTAAATATACCAACTTCGAGATTGCACTACAGTGGAGAAAAAGTACAAAGTGTGTTTACTACTTTGGTGTTTTAGGTGGAGGGGATGTTATTTACATGTGATTTGTAAGTTTTGAAGTTGTGATGCAAAGTTTCAATGTTATGAAATTCGATGTTATAGGTTTTTAGATGTTATGGTCTCATTGTTTTGAGCTTCGATGTTATGAACTTTAGATGTTTTGAAGGGGATCCATATACATGTGTGTGTATATATATATATATATATATATATATATATATATATATATATATATATATATATGGGTCCCCTTCACATGGTCGACTTTTCATAAAGTCGACTTTCATATAGCCGAGACCATATGATCGACTTTTGAAAAGCCGACCATGGGGAACCGCTATCTCCGCACAGTGCGGAATGGGAAAATTTCCCACTTCCGCACTGTAGTGCGATCTCGGAGTTGGTATATTTAAGTTACCGTGGGTGTGGGGGGCAGAGCTTAAGCTTAAGAGAGTTTAAGGTAAGTGTTTGTTGTGTGTTTATGTTTACTTTACATAGTCGGCATTCTGAAAGTCGATCATATGGTCTTGGCCATATGAAAGTCGACTTTCTGAAATGTCGACCATGTAAAGTAGACCCATATATATGTATATATATATTTATATATGTACACACACACACACACACACATATATATATATATATATATATATATATATATATGTATATATATATTTTTTTTTTATTCAGAAACTGAATTTCCATCAAGCTTTTGTGTAGACTGGAGGTTCAGTTTTGCGTTAAAAATAAAATGAGTTTGGAGATTTGTTTTTTCCTATGAGCGATTGTACAGCTTTTATTTAGATGTCTACAGAGCATCGAGCAGCTTGCAGAGATCCACATACAGCTCAAGAAAAGCAGAAGTGTTTGTGCAGTCCATGAAGTAGCTCCTATTCAGTAGATAAATTTTAATTCAAAGTGCCACTTTTAAAGTGGTTTCTTCAGCCTTTTTCCCAAAATTCAAGGCAAGTTGTCAGCAGCTGCTGTTTCTGTAGTGATAGCTTTCCTTAAACAGACCCAATCTCCATTTTGTAAAGTATGTTTATATCAAAATTGTATTTATTGAAAATATTACTTCATTGTATTTTTTATGTATTATGCGTGTTTTAGGCTACTGGTTTTAACTAGGTTACTTATGCGGGTTCTTTAAAGGATTACGATTTTACTTAGTTCTGGCGTTGATGTCTCCAGCAAACTGTTAATAAAGCTTCTCTTGTGAGCTGCACTGACATCTGTATTTCTATGCCCTTCTTCAGATTGTTTTACATTTATTAATATTAACATGCATAGTTTATTTTAGCATTTTTTCCTTGTGTATAACTATTCTTTGATGTTTAGAAACCCTAGGAAGTGGCTATTTAAGACTTCTATGACATGTATCCAAACTTTGTCAAATGACTCAGAGCTCTGGCTGTCCATATAATGATAAATGCATTTAAGCTAACTCAAACTGTAGAATTCACAATTAAGAAGTGCAAACATTTTTAAAGGTACTTTTCTTTTGCATATTTCTAAATAAACATTTTCAGCAGCAGTATAAAAATTAGAAGGTATAACAGATGTGTAGGTGAGAACTGTAACACCTCCAGAGTGTTTAACGTGATTGAATGGTTGCAAGACTTTGCAGTAGCATTTTTCTCTCTGGAGTGCTTAGCATGCTTAATTTTACACTGCATCTCATTTGTTAAAAAAAGACCTGCCATTTCTGTGTTACCTGATCTCCTATTTTGTATGGTTTCTACACCTTTAAGTGTTGTTTCATATCTTTGTGAGACAACGTAGATCCATGCCTCTTATGATGTATTGAGCAGTGTATGTAGTTCTGTAAATATGAGCCTGTGCATCCATTTTTAAAGTGACTATTCATATGAGCAGGTGTTCAGTCACTTCTTAGTCTTAGTAGTGCTATCTCTGCTCTAATAGCAACATTGCTTAAATACAGTTATTGGTGTTATATGAAATTCTTCAAAATGTACAGTATACAGAGAAGAAAAAGTGGTGATGAGAATTGTGAGGACTCCTCTGCTGTGTGGCATATAGCATTGAAGCCCTGACTATTAACCTAATGGGGAGGATGGGAGTGAAACCTGCTGTCAGCTCACCCATCCTGGGTGGGAGGGAGAGATGACCCTCACTTGACTTAGGTCATATCTACAGGGAACACCAAGTCCTGTGCTTGCTCACTATCTGAAGAAAGTCAGCATGTAGAGGCACACTTTCTGCAGAACGCAGTATGCAGTGAGGCTCCAGAGAGCATTCACTGCGAGCGGATATCTGGAAGTTGTTCCACTCCTCCAACACAGCACTCAACAGGGAGAAAGGTTGACCTGATCAGGAACACACTAGACAGGAATGAATGGGGTCTTATGACTGTCACCTAGACCAGAGATGCCTGCCTTGCCCCGGAGGGAATGAGTTTGCAAATAGGGTAAATATAATAGAACCATCAAGCATCTCCAGTATAGGGCAGAAAAGAAGAAAGCAATTTAAAGCCAAATTCAGGTTATGGTCTGTAGATATAGGAAGAAAGAAAAAGGAGTAATTTTTGTGGTAAATGACATTTTTTTGTAAAAGCATATGCTGTCATTATTCTGTACTATGTGTGTTCATTTATGGATTACTTTAAAACCTGGTACAGCCACAAAAAATAGATAAATCCTACAAGGAACAATCCTACAATCCTCCTGTGGTGGCAGGACAGGTAGCTTTCATCCTTCTAAGTTGGGAACTGCTGATTGAGAGCCCAGTGTCTGTTATTCTTAAAGTGTATTAGTTCTGGTTTAGGCACTTGGGCTTCAGGACAGTTATTTTACATTAAGAAGGTTTTTGGTCTGCACTCTTGTGGGAGAAGAGGCTGGACTCTGCCCTTCTGAGCTGGGAATTTCTGGTTAAAGGTTTATAGTGCCTGAATATTTGAACTGTATCTTACTGAAATTGGTACACCTTGTTTGCTGTAGCATAGACTAGATCCAGGCCTGCTGAATATAGCTTTGTTTATATGCTTGTTGTTTGTTTGCTTGTTATTTCCCTGGAACACTAATTCCACCTAATACGCGGCTTCTCAGCGCTTCTGTGGCTCACTAGTGATATATGCATTGCTTACTGTACTTATTTCCTTGTTTCACTTGAAAGAAAGTTACTGTTTGTTGTTTTTGCATTTAAGTTACCTGTAACACATTGCACTTAAGTTACCTGGCACTTGCTCACTAAAGCAATTATATGTCATCACTAAAAATTAAAAGCACTACACCCTCACTCCCCACTGGCCCTGGTTTTCAATTATAAAGGAATTCCCAATACTATTCTAGCATGTCCAAAGGTCAGTTGTCAATCTCCTCTCCGGTCCAGCTGGTGAATCTGGGAATCTTGAGGCAATGTTACAACTGCCTCATGTACACAGACAACCCTCTCCTCCTCCCAACAAATTCCAACACATGTGAGAGATGCAACCATATAGCCAAACTGGAGGCTAAGCTCTCTCAACTCAGTACTGGCATAACCAGTCAGGAGGAGAAGGAAACCATACTCACTACAATTCCAGTCTCACATAGACCTACCACGACAGCAAACCAAACACATAATCACACAAAAACATACTGGAGGCTCTAAATAAAGATCTGCCAAGCAGCAGAGACCTCCAAAGCAGACACCCAAGCAGCCGCTACCCCAAAACAAAACATGTGCAACACATATCTCACAAAGCCAGTGTGCCAAACAGTCACAGCCCTTAAGACTAAACAACACACCTGATACACTTGTAATAGGTGATTCTATCGTCAGGCACACTGACGTCCCGCTCACCAGGCTGAACAAGGAGAGGGTCACGGTGAGCAGCCTGTCGGGTGCTAGGATCCGCCACATAACACAAGCACTCAGGTCACTCCAAGGCAAGTACAAATATGACTCAGTCATTGTCCATGCTGGTGTGAATGACCTGAGACGTACCTCCCTGGACTACATGAAAAGAGACATAAAGGAGCTCTCTGAGCATGTAGCCCAGGCCGGTATGACCCTGACCTTGAGTAGCATCTTACCCTCACCAAGAATGATGCCACAATATGAAGACAAGATGATCAATTTCAACAATTGGCTTAAGTACTGGTGTCATTCAAAGGGGATCCAATGCCTGTCAGCTTGGGATGATATGCTCGACAAGCCACGATGCTTCGCTAGGGACGGCTTGCACCTGTCACCCCTGGGCTTTCGGATATTGGCAAAGGCTCTTGCTACCCCCATAGTGCCTTTTTAGGCAAGGCTCAAAAGACAAACCCACCTCCATAGGTATCACAAGGGATAAGAAACTAAGAGTAATGCTACTCAACGCCAGAAGTCTAAACCTCAAGATGCACGCACTCTAAACTCTCCTTAGCATGGAGAACATTGATATCTGTGCAGTAACAGAAACCTGGTTCAGGGCTCCCGAGAGCACCCCAGCACTACCAGATTATACCTCATACCATGCTTTTCGTCCCAAAACTTGGACCGAACCACAAAAGGAGGGGGAGTATCGATATTCATCAAAGATACCCACACCTCCAGGTTGGTGGCAAAGCACGAAGCATCAGAGACTATCCATGTGCAACTAACAGTGGGTAAAACTGCCTTCCAGTTTATAGCCTGCTACAGACCACCCTCCCAAACCCAGGAACCCCACTCGGCCTTCCTGAGAACACTGGAAAATATGAAGGTCTCTCCAAACACCATTATATTGGGCGACTTCAACTACCCAAACATAGACTGGGAGCATTACTCTATCTCCAACACCCTAGCCCAAAGGTTCCTAGAATTTATAAACTCAAATGCTATGGAACAACTTGTTACCACTCCCACAAGAGGGGAAAACATACTGGACCTGATCATCACCAACATGGGGACTCTATGCTCCAGACCAGAAGTGTATCCCTCACTGGTAAGATCAGACCATAAACTAATCTCACTGGATATTCACATCCCGACCCCACCCCCTGCCCAGAAAACCACAGTGAAAAACTTCTCTAAAGCAAATTTTACACTCCTCAAAACTGAGGTGGAATCCTTCAAAGCCCCCGGGCCCGTGGAAAATACAGCCCAGACCGCAGAATCCTTTATAAACGCATTCTATGAACACCTTCAGGAATGCATGGATCATGCGATCCCAAATAAAACCAAGACCCAATCCTCCAAAGGCAGACGTCCTGTCTGGTGGACCCCAGCCATAAACAAACTATACAATAGAAGGAGGAAGCTACTAAATGATAAAGCAAAATCCCAAAAAGGGAAGGCATCACTGATCAGTATTAGCAAAAAACTACGGGCACACATAAAATTGTCTAAGGCCAGCTTCGAGAGAAAAATTGCACAGGACACTAAGGATAATCACAAGGCTTTCTTTAGTTATGTTAGGAACCTGGATGGTAATTCCCAGATATGCTCAGAATTAGTCCAAAATGACAAAAATACACCGAACCCACAGACATTGCCAACATCCTAGCTGACAGGTTCAGCAAACGCCTCCCCACCAAAAGGGGCAAATATCTATCCCAGCAGAGTGCTGCCCCCCTGACATCTCAGATGCTCAGTAAGAGCCGCCCTCTCCAAAGCAAAAAACACAGCATCAATGGGACCAGATGGTGTCCCGGCTCGCCCTACATGAACTCAAAGAAGAGCTAAACCCAAACATAAAACTACTGTTCAATCTCAGCCTTACTACAGGATATGTGCCCAAAGAGTGGCGTACAGCAACAGTGGTCCCTCTCCATAAAGGTGGTGCCTCAACGGATCCTGGAAACTATCGCATAAGCCTGACTAGCTTGGTCTGCAAAGCTATGGAAAGGATCATCATGGACCTCATAAATAAAGATATTGGGGACCTACAAACACTGGATCCTACCCAGTTCGGCTTTGTTAAGGGCAGATCCTGCCTCTTAAACCTGGTCGATTTCTTTGAAACAGTCACCAAGGCCATTGACGAGGGGAAGGTGGTCCACACAGCCTACCTGGACCTCGCAAAAGCCTTCGATACAATACCCCAATCGGGCATTATAGATAAGCTCACCAGCTTAAATATAAACCCCTATGTCACTAGATGGATTGCAAACTGGCTCAAGGACAGAACCCACATGGTTAGAATTGCTGGAGCCATGTCAGACTCCAAACCAGTTACAAGTGGTGTCCCACAAGGCTCAGCCCTGGGACCTCTCTTGTTCGGTATATATTTCTCGGAGGTACAGGCCAACACGGAAGGACTGTGGCTGACCAAGTTCGCAGATGACTGCAAACTGGGTGCCATAATCGACTCTCCAGCCGACACAAGCATCCTCCAAAAGGGCCTCATAGAAACAGACAACTGGTGCCAGAGCCATGGCCTCAAGCTAAATGCCAAAAAGTGTATAGTCATCCCCTTTGGCAAAAACAAAGTGCCCACAAATTACCACATAGGTGGAAATCCATTAAGTACAGAAGAAGTAATTAGGGACTGGGGACCCAAGTTGATAGCAATCCTCATTTGACAACCACGTGGCCAAAGTGGTTAGAAAAACATTTTATATAGCCCACCTAATCATGAAGGGATTCACATCTAGATCAGGGGAGGTCATCGTGCCTCTTTACTCATCCCTCATCAGGCCCATAATTGAGTACAATGCCCCTTTTGGGATGTACCTTACCAGACACCTGCAGCAACTGGAAAGACCCCAAAAGTACCTCACCAAGAGGATCAAAGGGCTCAAACAGATGCCATATGCTGCCCGGTTAAAGAAACTCCAGCTCTACTCAGTGGCATACCGCCTGTTCAGAGGAGATCTGTGCTTGACGTATAAAGCCATGTCCAACCCGGAATTAATGGACATGCTGCACCTCAGAAAATCCAAATCCCATCGAGCTACGCGCTCGAGAGACTTGAACCTCAGCACTGAAATAAATAGGACATGCTGGAGGGACAGATTCATAACCCAGAGGCTCCCTTCACTCTGGAATAAAATCCCAGTCCAGGTTAGGCAGAGTCCCTCATTGACTCTCTTCAAGAGGAATCTTGATGAGTGGATGGGAGATCGTAGGTTTACCCCGGGTATCACTTCTGTGTCACTGTTAGATAGAGGCACAGTATACTAACCTCGAAAACGGGCATAGCAAAATAAATTTAAAATGGGTGGCAAAAGCCAAACACATTCTGGCTAGGCTTATAAATGCCCTAGGGCAGATAGCCTAGTATGAACCTATGAACCTATGAAGCACATTGTTAACATATTAAATATACATTTTAAGCCTAAATTACTGGTAAATGCAGAAAGATTTCATTTTAGTAAGTAACCAGTTGCCTTATGAGAAAGTTATGCATGAGTTGCTGAAATGGAACAGAGTACTATGACCTATGAATTTTCTTCAGTTTTAGACAAAGCAGTTAGCACTAGATTCATGAGTGGCATTTGCAACTAAGATTTCCAGAGAAAGCTATGCCCTGAACTGAACTTGTTTTCCAAAGCATTCCAGATTGAATGAGTATGGGGACTGCAGTTTAAGATACGCAATAGATGAGAACATTTTTATTTATCTATTTATATTTTTGTTGACCAGGTTAATCTCAATAGGCCTTTTCCAGGGAGACTTGTGGTGGTATTGACACTGACTTGGAAAAATTTGGCCAGGGCATGGGAACTTGGGAACTTCCCCTACTCTTTTTGTTAAATGCCGTATGATGTGTTGCACCCACCTGGGCTGTCACTAACTCAGACAGATGTGGCTTTGGGTTTAACACATCATCATGCCACATGGGATGGTGCTGTACACAAAGTACAGGCTAATCCTACCAAAGGCAAAGTGCTTCATTATTGCTGTGACAGTAAAAATCATAAAATCATGCTCCATGTGTGTGCAATTAAAAAGGAGTTACATGCTGCAGCTGTGCAAAGATCAGAAATATAAAACATGCTGGAGTAACATACAGATACAAAAACAGAATAACAATTATTTATATATTTTTGTTCCCACATTCTTTATCTGATCCCAACTTTACTCCCTGTCACTTTCTACCCTGATTTTTGTGCCACAAGAGCTCCTTACCAGCTGTTCCTGGACATAACACTTCAATGACTGGGTTTGTCCACTTCGTAGAGGATCAAGTTTTAATGGTTGAATAATTTGCGATTGTCTAGGGAGCAAGGACTTGATCAGGCAAGGGACATGTTAACACAGAGAGTCAGCATACTACAGATGGCCAGTATAAGTCTGTATACTGAGGAATGGTGTATAGGAATTGCAGTGCACTGTATGTACACAACTGTGTTTCATGTAGTAGGTGTGTGCCATTTCCTGTTTTGGTATGTTTATGATTGCAGAACAAGATGGAGGAGCATAGATGAGATGTGTAGACAACAATATGATGAAGCATAGCTGAGAGATGTAGATAACAAAATGATAGAGCATAGCTGAGAGGTGTAGATAACAAGATGACAGAGCATAGCTGAAAGATTTAGATATGACAATAGAGCATAGCTGTGAGGTGTAGCTAAGATGATACAGCATACACTGTTAGAATCTCCTTGTGTTCTGACTGGAGTGCTTCTCAAACAGTCTGGAAATATATTGCTGATAAGTATATTTTTTGGCACTTTTCAGAGTTCAGCATTGTCTTAATTTTTGCCTGACTGAACTATTTAATATATTTGCTGACATTGTTTGCTGTTTTCTCATCTGTTCTGAAACTGGTTCTCCCCTATTCCTGTGGTGGTAAGTTTATAAAACTGGTCTAACAGCTTTTGTGTTATCTGATTGTTTCAAGGCTTGCTGATTTAAAAATAGTCCCTGTATGTAGTTTCCTGCATACACTGTTAGAATCTCCTTGTGTTCTGACTGGAGTGCTTTTCAAACAATCTGAAAATATATCGCTGATAAGTATATTTCTTGGCACTTTTCAGAGTTCTGCATTGTCTTAATTTTTGCCTGACTGAATTATTTTATATATTTGCTGACATTGTTTGTGATTTTCTCATCTGTTCTGAAACTGGTTCCCCCCTTATTTCTGTGGTGGTGTTAAAGTTTATAAAACTGGTCTAACTAATCATTTTTAAGTGTTTTTCAACTGTTGAACTGTTGAGGGCTACACACTCAAGTGCAATAGCCATTTTTCTGCTTTAAGAGTGTTTGGTTTACTGTATCTGTTTTAATTTTTGAAAAAAACAAACATACAAAAAAAATCCTATCTCTCTACTCATTTCCCGCATTTCTATAATCAGTAGAGTCCAGTTTTCAGATTTTGCTGAATTCTGGGCTGTTTTGTAGTTTCTGTGTTGCCCAGACCTTACTAAGATAGAAGCAAGCATCTCTGTTCATCAGTGAAAGTGGTGAGCTTTGAGCAGCCTATCTGTCGTTGGAGGAGTGGTTTCAGCTCAGAATCTGTAGTTTTATTGGCCATTTTGGGCTATTTCTATATCTTTCATCTTTCTGTTTAAAATCCCGTGTTTGTGTGGTTTTGCACATTGCACAGTGCCGTTTAACTAGGGTTAAACTATTCCCAGTTCCAAGTCTGCTTTTCTAATTTTCCCTTAGAACTAGCTTAGAACTAGCTTTAGCACTCAGAACTGTTTCCTTGTGCTCAGCACTTGTTCAAAAATTGTTGCAAGCACTAAATAATCTACAAATTACTGCAGCACTCAACTTTCCTCACTTGTTAGGAGGAAAACAGTTTTTAGTACTTAAATTAATAAGCACCTATCCAGGCATGTCTAAGGGTCAGCTCCCAGTATTTTCCCCTGTCCACCTGATGAATCTGGGCATCTTGGGGCAATGTAGCAATTGCCTCATGTACAGCGACAGCCCTCTCCTCCTACCACCCAACACTACAATCTGTGAGATGCACTTATTTAGCCAAACTGGAAGCCAAGCTCTCCAGCCAAGAATGTACTAGACATTCAAGAGGAGAAGCTAAACACCTGCACTGCACCACACCACACCACACACAACGCAGTCCATCAAAACCTACACCACTTAAACCCACACATAGCAACACAAAACACACACCTACATTCGCGAAGGCTCTCAATAAAAATAAAAATACAGAGAACTCCAAAGCTGAAATGCAAGCAACCACCACCTTCCAACACTACTCAAATGACACATTGATTTTGTGTGCCACTCAACCACAGCCCATAAGGCAAAACAACATACCCAACACACTAGTCATAGGTGACTCTATAGTCAAGCACACTGATGTCCCACTCACCAGGCTAAACAAGGAGAAAGTTACTTTTCAGCTGCCTGTTGGGTGCCAGGATCCGCGACATAATGCAAGCACTCAGGTCACTCCAGAACAAGTACAAATATGACTCTGTCATTGTCCATGTTGGTGTGAATGACCTTAGACGTACCTCCCTGGACTACATGAAAAGAGACATGGAGGTGCTCTCGGATCATGCAGCACAGGCAGGTATGACCCTAGCCCTGAGCAATTGCCCAGAATGATACCACAATACAAGGACAAAATGATTGACTTCAACAATTGGCTAAGCTTCTGGTGTAATTCTAAGGGATCCAGTGTCTGTCTGGGACGACATGATTGACAGACCACGATGCTTTGCCAGAGATGGCCTGCACCTGGGATTCCAGATACTGGCTAAGGCTCTTGCCACCCCTATAGTGCCTTTTTAGGCAAGGTTCAAATGACAAACTCACCACCGTAGCAGGTATAAGCAAGCAAAATCTGAGGGTGATGCTACTCAATGCTAGAAGTCTAAACCTCAAAATGCACTCACTCGAGACACTCCTTAAAATGGAGAACAACAACTGTGCAGTGATGGAGACCTGGTTCAAGGCTCCAGAGAGCACCCCTGCATTACCAGGCTATAACTCATACCACACCTTTTGGCCACCTAACCTGGACTGAAACACTAAAGGAGGAGGCATGTCCATATTCATTAAGGATATCCACCTCCAGGCTAGTTGATCAACATAATGCATCCGAAATTATCCAAGTGCAACTAACACTGGGCAAGACTGCAATCCAGGTTGTAGCTTGTTACAAATCTCCCGCCATGCCCAGGATGCCCACTCCATGTTTCTTGATATACTGGGTAATATTAAGGTATAGTCCAATACCCTAATAATGGGCAATTTCAACAACCCCACCATCAACTGGGAAAACTACTCATTTACTAACTCATTTGCTCAACGCTTTCTGGAATTCATAAATTCCAACACCCTGGATCAGCTTGTCCATACCCCCACCAGGGGAAGCAATATCCTGGACCTGGTCATTACCAATATGGGTAACCGATGTTCCACACCGAGGACAACTCCTCGCTGGTCAGATCCGACCACAGGCTAATCACCCTAGACATCAATATCCCGCCCCCACCCTCCCATTAAGGAAACCACCGTAAAAAACTTCTCCAAAGCCAATTTCATGCTTCTTAAGACAGAAGTGGCAAGCTTCACGACACCCATACAGATGGAAAATAGAGATACAGCTGTTGAATCCTATACAAATGCACTGTATAAGCACATACACGAGTGCATGGATTGTGCCATCCCCAACAGAGCCAGGACGCTAGCCTCCAAAAAAAGGAAGCCAATCTGGTGGTCCACTGCCATAAACAAACTGTACAACAGAAGGATGAAGCTGTTGCAAAAAAGAATAAAATCCCCTGATTGCAGGAACTCCCTGGTCAGCCTCAATAAGAAGCTATGATCCCTCATAAAATCCTCCAAAAGCTAGTTATGAAAATAAAATTTCCACTGATTCTAAAGAAAACCACAAAGCATTCTACAGCTATGTCAAGAATCTCAATGGCTATACTCAGATCTGCTCTGAGCTACAGCACAATGGCACTAGATATACAGAACCTACTGATATTGCCAACATCCTGGCAGATATGTTCATTGCAGACTTCACCCCTCACTCACCCCCCAAAGGGCCCATCACTACATTGGAAGAATGCAGAGCCCCTGTAATCACGGCTGCACAAGTAAACACCGCACTCTCCAAAGCCAAGAACACAGCATCCATGGGAACTGACAACATCCCAGACTGCATTTTGCACGAACTACAGAACGAACTGGCACCCCACCTAAGTACCATGTTCAGTCATAGCCTAACTTCAGGCTTTGTGCCTACTGAATGGTGCACGACGACGGTTATCCCACTTCACAAAGGGGGCACCACCATGGACCCGGGAACTACCGTCTCATTAGCCTGATGAGCCTGGTCTGCAAGGCCATGGAATGTATCATCTTGGAGCTTATAAACAAGGACATAGGTAACCTCCAAACCCTGGACCCCACTCAGTTTGGGTTTGTAAAAGATAAGTCATGTCTCCTAAACCTGACTGACTTCTTTGAAGCAGTCACCAGAGCCATGGACGAGGGTAAGGTGGTGCACACAGCCTATCCTGACCTCGCCAAAGCTTTCAACACCATCCCCCACTCTGGCATTATAGATAAACTCACTAGACTGGGCATAAATGCCTATGTTAAAAGATGAGTGGTCATCTGGCTCACTGACAGAACCCACACAGAGAAAGTAGCTGACTCCAAGTCCAACTTCAGATCAGTGACAAGTGGAGTACCACAGGGCTCAGTCCTGGGTCCTATCCTGTTTGGCATCTACTTCTCAGAAGTCCAGGCTAATACAGCAGGTCTTTGGCTAGCGAAGTTCGCAGATGACTGCAAACTAGCTGCCATAATAGAATCTCCTAATGATGTGGACATTCTACAAAGGGGCCTCACTAAGACTGATGCTTGGTGTCAAAGTCATGGCCTCAAGCTCAATGCCAAGAAGTGCATTGTCATCCCCTTTGGGAAAAACACTGTACCCATGAACTACCACATAGGCGGTAGCCTACTAAACACCAAAAGTGTGATAAAAAACCTTGGGACACATGTAGACAGTAGTCTCTCCTTTGATAATCACATCACCACAGTAATCAAGAAATCTTTCTACGTGGCACACCTCATCTCAAAGGGGTTCACCTCCAGAAAAAAGGAGGTCATTGTTCCTTTCTACTCATCCCTCATCAGACCCATTATAGTGTACAATGCCCCATTTGGCGTGTACCTTGCAAGACATGTACAACAACTTGAAAGGCCACAGAAATACCTCACTAAGAGGATTACTGGCCTCAAAGAGATGCCATATGCAGACCATCTCAAAAAACTCCAGCTTTACTCTGTCACCTCTGAGGTGACCTCTGCCTAACATACAAAGCCATGTCAAACCCAGAACTGTTGGACATGCTACACTTAAAGAAACCCCAATTCCTCCAAGCCACATGCTCCAGGGACTTAACTATTCAGTCTCAGCCTTACTACAGGATATGTGCCCAAAGAGTGGCGTACAGCAACAGTGGTCCCTCTCCATAAAGGTGGTGCCTCAACGGATCCTGGAAACTATCGCCCCATAAGCCTGACTAGCTTGGTCTACAAAGCTATGGAAAGGATCATCATGGACCTCATAAATAAAGATATTGGGGACCTACAGACACTGGATCCTACCCAGTTCGGCTTTGTTAAGGGCAGATCCTGCCTCTTAAACCTGGTTGATTTCTTTGAAACAGTCACCAAGGCCATTGACGAGGGGAAGGTGGTCCACACAGCCTACCTGGACCTCGCAAAAGCCTTCGATACAATACCCCAATCGGGCATTATAGATAAGCTCACCAGCTTAAATATAAACCCCTATGTCACTAGATGGATTGCAAACTGGCTCAAGGACAGAACCCACATGGTTAGAATTGCTGGAGCCATGTCAGACTCCAAACCAGTTACAAGTGGTGTCCCACAAGGCTCAGTCCTGGGACCTCTCTTGTTCGGTATATATTTCTCGGAGGTACAGGCCAACACGGAAGGACTGTGGCTGACCAAGTTCGCAGATGACTGCAAACTGGGTGCCATAATCGACTCTCCAGCCGACACAAGCATTCTCCAAAAGGGCCTCATAGAAACAGACAACTGGTGCCAGAGCCATGGCCTCAAGCTAAATGCCAAAAGTGTATAGTCATCCCCTTTGGCAAAAACAAAGTGCCCACAAATTACCACATAGGTGGAAATCCATTAAGTACAGAAGAAGTAATTAGGGACCTGGGGACCCAAGTTGATAGCAATCCTCATTTGACAACCACGTGGCCAAAGTGGTTAGAAAAACATTTTATATAGCCCACCTAATCATGAAGGGATTCACATCTAGATCAGGGGAGGTCATCGTGCCTCTTTACTCATCCCTCATCAGGCCCATAATTGAGTACAATGCCCCTTTTGGGATGTACCTTACCAGACACCTGCAGCAACTGGAAAGACCCCAAAAGTACCTCACCAAGAGGATCAAAGGGCTCAAACAGATGCCATATGCTGCCCGGTTAAAGAAATTCCAGCTCTACTCAGTGGCATACCGCCTGCTCAGAGGCGATCTGTGCCTGACGTATAAATAAAGCCATGTCCAACCCGGAATTAATGGACATGCTGCACCTCCGAAAATCCAAATCCCATCAAGCTACGCTCGAGAGACTTGAACCTCAGCACTGAAATAAATAGGACATGCTGGAGGGACAGATTCATAACCCAGAGGCTCCCTTCACTCTGGAATAAAATCCCAGTCCAGGTTAGGCAGAGTCCCTCATTGACTCTCTTCAAGAGGAATCTTGATGAGTGGATGGGAGATCGTAGGTTTACCCCGGGTATCACTTCTGTGTCACTGTTAGATAGAGGCACAGTATACTAACCTCGAAAAAGGGCATAGCAAAATAAATTTAAAATGGGTGGCGAAAGCCAAACACATTCTGGCTAGGCTTATAAATGCCCTAGGGCAGATAGCCTAGTATGAACCTATGAACCTATGAAGCACATTGTTAACATATTAAATATACATTTTAAGCCTAAATTACTGGTAAATGCAGAAAGATTTCATTTTAGTAAGTAACCAGTTGCCTTATGAGAAAGTTATGCATGAGTTGCTGAAATGGAACAGAGTACTATGACCTATGAATTTTCTTCAGTTTTAGACAAAGCAGTTAGCACTAGATTCATGAGTGGCATTTGCAACTAAGATTTCCAGAGAAAGCTATGCCCTGAACTGAACTTGTTTTTCAAAGCATTCCAGATTGAATGAGTATGGGGACTGCAGTTTAAGATACGCAATAGATGAGAACATTTTTATTTATCTATTTATATTTTTGTTGACCAGGTTAATCTCAATAGGCCTTTTCCAGGGAGACTTGTGGTGGTATTGACACTGACTTGGAAAAATATGGCCAGGGCATGGGAACTTGGGAACTTCCCCTACTCTTCTTGTTAAGTGCCGTATGATCCGTTGCACCCACCTGGGCTGTCACTAACTCAGACAGATGTGGCTTTGGGTTTAACACATCATCATGCCACATGGGATGGTGCTGTACACAAAGTACAGGCTAATCCTACCAAAGGCAAAGTGCTTCATTATTGCTGTGACAGTAAAAATCATAAAATCATGCTCCATGTGTGTGCAATTAAAAAGGAGTTACATGCTGCAGCTGTGCAAAGATCAGAAATATAAAACATGCTGGAGTAACATACAGATACAAAAACAGAATAACAATTATTTATATATTTTTGTTCCCACATTCTTTATCTGATCCCAACTTTACTCCCTGTCACTTTCTACCCTGATTTTTGTGCCACAAGAGCTCCTTACCAGCTGTTCCTGGACATAACACTTCAATGACTGGGTTTGTCCACTTCATAGAGGATCAAGTTTTAATGGTTGAATAATTTGCGATTGTCTAGGGAGCAAGGACTTGATCAGGCAAGGGACATGTTAACACAGAGAGTCAGCATACTACAGATGGCCAGTATAAGTCTGTATACTGAGGAATGGTGTATAGGAATTGCAGTGCACTGTATGTACACAACTGTGTTTCATGTAGTAGGTGTGTGCCATTTCCTGTTTTGGTATGTTTATGATTGCAGAACAAGATGGAGGAGCATAGATGAGATGTGTAGACAACAATATGATGAAGCATACCTGAGAGATGTAGATAACAAAATGATAGAGCATAGCTGAGAGGTGTAGATAACAAGATGACAGAGCATAGCTGAAAGATTTAGATATGACAATAGAGCATAGCTGTGAGGTGTAGATAAGATGATACAGCATACACTGTTAGAATCTCCTTGTGTTCTGACTGGAGTGCTTCTCAAACAGTCTGGAAATATATTGCTGATAAGTATATTTTTTGGCACTTTTCAGAGTTCAGCATTGTCTTAATTTTTGCCTGACTGAACTATTTAATATATTTGCTGACATTGTTTGCTGTTTTCTCATCTGTTCTGAAACTGGTTCTCCCCTATTCCTGTGGTGGTAAGTTTATAAAACTGGTCTAACAGCTTTTGTGTTATCTGATTGTTTCAAGGCTTGCTGATTTAAAAATAGTCCCTGTATGTAGATTCCTGCATACACTGTTAGAATCTCCTTGTGTTCTGACTGGAGTGCTTTTCAAACAATCAGAAAATATATCGCTGATAAGTATATTTTTGGCACTTTTCAGAGTTCTGCATTGTCTTAATTTTTGCCTGACTGAATTATTTTATATATTTGCTGACATTGTTTGTGGTTTTCTCATCTGTTCTGAAATTGGTTCCCCCCTTATTCCTGTGGTGGTGTTAAAGTTTATAAAACTGGTCTAACTAATCATTTTTAAGTGTTTTTCAACTGTTGAACTGTTGAGGGCTACACACTCAAGTGCAATAGCCATTTTTCTGCTTTAAGAGTGTTTGGTTTACTGTATCTGTTTTAATTATTGAAAAAAACAAACATACAAAAAAAATCCTATCTCTCTACTCATTTCCCGCATTTCTATAATCAGTAGAGTCCAGTTTTCAGATTTTGCTGAATTCTGGGCTGTTTTGTAGTTTCTGTGTTGCCCAGACCTTACTAAGATAGAAGCAAGCATCTCTGTTCATCAGTGAAAGTGGTGAGCTTTGAGCAGCCTATCTGTCATTGGAGGAGTGGTTTCAGCTCAGAATCTGTAGTTTTATTGGCCATTTTGGGCTATTTCTATATCTTTCATCTTTCTGTTTAAAATCCCGTGTTTGTGTGGTTTTGCACATTGCACAGTGCCGTTTAACTAGGGTTAAACTATTCCCAGTTCCAAGTCTGCTTTTCTAATTTTCCCTTAGAACTAGCTTTAGCACTCAGAACTGTTTCCTTGTGCTCAGCACTTGTTCAAAAATTGTTGCAAGCACTAAATAATCTACAAATTACTGCAGCACTCAACTTTCCTCACTTGTTAGGAGGAAAACAGTTTTTAGTACTTAAATTAATAAGCACCTATCCAGGCATGTCTAAGGGTCAGCTCCCAGTATTTTCCCCTGTCCACCTGATGAATCTGGGCATCTTGGGGCAATGTAGCAATTGCCTCATGTACAGCGACAGCCCTCTCCTCCTATCACCCAACACTACAACCTGTGAGAGATGCACTTATATAGCCAAACTGGAAGCCAAGCTCTCTCCAGCCAAGAATGTACTAGACAGTCAAGAGGAGAAGGTAAACACCTGCACCACACCACACTCAACACATAGTCCATCAAAACCTACACCACTTAAACCCACACATAGCAACACAAAACACACACCTACATTCGCGGAAGCTTTCAATAAAAATCTGACCAAACAACAGAGACCTCCAAAGCTGAAATGCAAGCAACCATCACCCCCAAACACTACTCAAATGACACATTGATTTTGTGTGCCACTCAACCACAGCCCATAAGGCAAAACAACATACCCAACACACTAGTCATAGGTGACTCTATAGTCAAGCACACTGATGTCCCACTCACCAGGCTAAACAAGGAGAAAGTTACTTTTCAGCTGCCTGTTGGGTGCCAGGATCCGCGACATAATGCAAGCACTCAGGTCACTCCAGAACAAGTACAAATATGACTCTGTCATTGTCCATGTTGGTGTGAATGACCTTAGACGTACCTCCCTGGACTACATGAAAAGAGACATGGAGGTGCTCTCGGATCATGCAGCACAGGCAGGTATGACCCTAGCCCTGAGCAATTGCCCAGAATGATACCACAATACAAGGACAAAATGATTGACTTCAACAATTGGCTAAGCTTCTGGTGTAATTCTAAGGGGATCCAGTGTCTGTCTGGGACGACATGATTGACAGACCACGATGCTTTGCCAGAGATGGCCTGCACCTGGGATTCCGGATACTGGCTAAGGCTCTTGCCACCCCTATAGTGCCTTTTTTAGGCAAGGTTCAAATGACAAACTCACCACCGTAGCAGGTATAAGCAAGCAAAATCTGAGGGTGATGCTACTCAATGCTAGAAGTCTAAACCTCAAAATGCACTCACTCGAGACACTCCTTAAAATGGAGAACAACAACTGTGCAGTGATGGAGACCTGGTTCAAGGCTCCAGAGAGCACCCCTGCATTACCAGGCTATAACTCATACCACACCTTTTGGCCACCTAACCTGGACTGAAACACTAAAGGAGGAGGCATGTCCATATTCATTAAGGATATCCACCTCCAGGCTAGTTGATCAACATAATGCATCCGAAATTATCCAAGTGCAACTAACACTGGGCAAGACTGCAATCCAGGTTGTAGCTTGTTACAAATCCCCCGCCATGCCCAGGATGCCCACTCCATGTTTCTTGATATACTGGGTAATATTAAGGTATAGTCCAATACCCTAATAATGGGCAATTTCAACAACCCCACCATCAACTGGGAAAACTACTCATGTACTAACTCATTTGCTCAACGCTTTCTGGAATTCATAAATTCCAACACCCTGGATCAGCTTGTCCATACCCCAACCAGGGGAAGCAATATCCTGGACCTGGTCATTACCAATATGGGTAACCGATGTTCCACACCGAGGACAACTCCTCGCTGGTCAGATCCGACCACAGGCTAATCACCCTAGACATCAATATCCCGCCCCCACCCTCCCATTAAGGAAACCACCGTAAAAAACTTCTCCAAAGCCAATTTCATGCTTCTTAAGACAGAAGTGGCAAGCTTCATGACACCCATACAGATGGAAAATAGAGATACAACTGTTGAATCCTATACAAATGCACTGTATAAGCACATAGACGAGTGCATGGATTGTGCCATCCCCAACAGAGCCAGGACGCTAGCCTCCAAAAAAAGGAAGCCAATCTGGTGGTCCACTGCCATAAACAAACTGTACAACAGAAGGATGAAGCTGTTGCAAAAAAGAATAAAATCCCCTGATTGCAGGAACTCCCTGGTCAGCCTCAATAAGAAGCTATGATCCCTCATAAAATCCTCCAAAAGCTAGTTATGAAAATAAAATTTCCACTGATTCTAAAGACAACCACAAAGCATTCTACAGCTATGTCAAGAATCTCAATGGCGACACTCAGATCTGCTCTGAGCTACAGCACAATGGCACTAGATATACAGAACCTACTGATATTGCCAACATCCTGGCAGATATGTTCAGTGCAGACTTCACCCCTCACTCACCCCCCCAAAGGGCCCATCACTACATTGGAAGAATGCAGAGCCCCTGTAATCACGGCTGCACAAGTAAACACCGCACTCTCCAAAGCCAAGAACACAGCATCCATGGGAACTGACAACATCCCAGACTGCATTTTGCACGAACTACAGAACGAAGTGGCACCCCACCTGAGTACCATGTTCAGTCATAGCCTAACTTCAGGCTTTGTGCCTACTGAATGGTGCACGACGACGGTTATCCCACTTCACAAAGGGGGCACCACCATGGACCCGGGAACTACCGTCCCATTAGCCTGACGAGCCTGGTCTGCAAGGCCATGGAATGTATCAT
The DNA here is from genome assembly GCF_019279795.1 of Protopterus annectens. Taxonomy (NCBI): domain Eukaryota; kingdom Metazoa; phylum Chordata; order Ceratodontiformes; family Protopteridae; genus Protopterus; species Protopterus annectens. The sequence goes on from NC_056729.1 coordinate 744,110,510, forward strand.
CTTGGAGCTTATAAACAAGGACATAGGTAACCTCCAAACCCTGGACCCCACTCAGTTTGGGTTTGTAAAAGATAAGTCATGTCTCCTAAACCTGATTGACTTCTTTGAAGCAGTGACCAGAGCCATGGACGAGGGTAAGGTGGTGCACACAGCCTATCCTGACCTCGCCAAAGCTTTCAACACCATCCCCCACTCTGGCATTATAGATAAACTCACTAGACTGGGCATAAATGCCTATGTTAAAAGATGAGTGGTCATCTGGCTCACTGACAGAACCCACACAGAGAAAGTAGCTGACTCCAAGTCCAACTTCAGACCAGTGACAAGTGGAGTACCACAGGGCTCAGTCCTGGGTCCTATCCTGTTTGGCATCTACTTCTCAGAAGTCCAGGCTAATACAGCAGGTCTTTGGCTAGCGAAGTTCGCAGATGACTGCAAACTAGCTGCCATAATAGAATCTCCTAATGATGTGGACATTCTACAAAGGGGCCTCACTAAGACTGATGCTTGGTGTCAAAGTCATGGCCTCAAGCTCAATGCCAAGAAGTGCATTGTCATCCCCTTTGGGAAAAACACTGTACCCATGAACTACCACATAGGCGGTAGCCTACTAAACACCAAAAGTGTGATAAAAAACCTTGGGACACATGTAGACAGTAGTCTCTCCTTTGATAATCACATCACCACAGTAATCAGGAAATCTTTCTACGTGGCACACCTCATCTCAAAGGGGTTCACCTCCAGAAAAAAGGAGGTCATTGTTCCTTTCTACTCATCCTTCATCAGACCCATTATAGTGTACAATGCCCCATTTGGCGTGTACCTTGCAAGACATGTACAACAACTTGAAAGACCACAGAAATATCTCACTAAGAGGATTACTGGCCTCAAAGAGATGCCATATGCAGACCATCTCAAAAAACTCCAGCTTTACTCTGTCGCCTCTGAGGTGACCTCTGCCTAACATACAAAGCCATGTCAAACCCAGAACTGTTGGACATGCTACACTTAAAGAAACCCCAATTCCTCCAAGCCACATGCTCCAGGGACTTAACTGTTCAATCTCAGCCTTACTACAGGATATGTGCCCAAAGAGTGGCGTACAGCAACAGTGGTCCCTCTCCATAAAGGTGGTGCCTCAACGGATCCTGGAAACTATTGCCCCATAAGCCTGACTAGCTTGGTCTACAAAGCTATGGAAAGGATCATCATGGACCTCATAAATAAAGATATTGGGGACCTACAGACACTGGATCCTACCCAGTTCGGCTTTGTTAAGGGCAGATCCTGCCTCTTAAACCTGGTTGATTTCTTTGAAACAGTCACCAAGGCCATTGACGAGGGGAAAGGTGGTCCACACAGCCTACCTGGACCTCGCAAAAGCCTTTGATACAATACCCCACTCGGGCATTATAGATAAGCTCACCAGCTTAAATATAAACCCCTATGTCACTAGATAGATTGCAAACTGGCTCAAGGACAGAACCCACATGGTTAGAATTGCTGGAGCCATGTCAGACTCCAAACCAGTTACAAGTGGTGTCCCACAAGGCTCAGTCCTGGGACTTCTCTTGTTCGGTATATATTTCTCGGAGGTACAGGCCAACACGGAAGGACTGTGGCTGACCAAGTTTGCAGATGACTGCAAACTGCGCGCCATAATCGACTCTCCAGCCGACACAAGCATCCTCCAAAAGGGCCTCATAGAAACAGACAACTGGTGCCAGAGCCATGGCCTCAAGCTAAATGCCAAAAAGTGTATAGTCATCCCTTTGGCAAAACAAAGTGCCCACAAATTACCACATAGGTGGTAATCTATTAAGTACAGAAGAAGTAATTAGGGACCTGGGGACCCAAGTTGATAGCAATCTCTCATTTGACAACCACGTGGCCAAAGTGGTTAGAAAAACATTTTATATAGCCCACCTAATCATGAAGGGATTCACATCTAGATCAGGGAGGTCATCGTGCCTCTTTACTCATCCCTCATCAGGCCCATAATTGAGTACAATGCCCTTTGGGATGTACCTTACCAGACACCTGCAGCAACTGGAAAGACCCCAAAAGTACCTCACCAAGAGGATCAAAGGGCTCAAACAGATGCCATATGCTGCCCGGTTAAAGAAACTCCAGCTCTACTCAGTGGCATACTGCCTGTTCAGAGGCGATCTGTGCCTGACGTATAAAGCCATGTCCAACCCGGAATTAATGGACATGCTGCACCTCAGAAAATCCAAATCCCATCGAGCCACGCTCGAGAGACTTGAACCTCAGCACTGAAATATATAGGACATGCTGGAGGGACAGATTCATAACCCAGAGGCTCCCTTCACTCTGGAATAAAATCCCAGTCCAGGTTAGGCAGAGTCCCTCATTGACTCTCTTCAAGAGGAATCTTGATGAGTGGATGGGAGATCGTAGGTTTACCCCGGGTATCACTTCTGTGTCACTGTTAGACAGAGGCACAGTATACTAAACCTCGAAAAAGGGCATAGCAAAACAAATTTAAAATGGGTGGCAAAAGCCAAACACATTCTGGCTAGGCTTATAAATGCCCTAGGGCAGATAGCCTAGTATGAACCTATGAAACTATAAACCTTGCCACCGCAATAAACAGAACATGCTGGAGGGATAGATTCCTGTCCCAGAGACTTCCCATGCTGTGGAACAGACTAACCATTCATGTAAAGCAAAGCTCCTCATTAGCCCTCTTTAAAAAAAAATCTCGACAGTAGGATGGGAAATAGGAAATTCACCCTGGGTATCACGTCTGTGGCACTTCTAGACAGGGGCGCAGGAAAATAACTTTCTTGAGTGGCGAAAGCCAGGGAACTTTTTTGGCTAGGCTTATATAGGCCGCAGGGCCGATAGCCTAGTACCTACCTATGAATCTATGAGCATAGCTGAGAGATGTAGATAACAAGATTATAGAGCACAGCTGAGAGATGTGCATTATCCTTTGTCTATAAAGTAGGTATGCTTGTATGCCTCTTTTAGGTATACTGTTAGTTCTTTCCTGAACACTAAATGCTCAATAAGTTGATGGAATTGTGCTGAGGGATGATTCTGATTAGCAGGGATAGTTTTACTAAATGTGTTTTCACCTGTGGCGAGGCCAGTAGGGGACTGATTAGAGTTAGGTTGTTGCTGTCCTGGCTCCTAAGAGAGTAGTGGGGATAATTTTATTTGGAGTTTATTTGTTAGGAATGGGCAGAAAGAACTGTTTTGCATTTGAAAGGTAAGGCAGTTTAGAAGGAGTGTAGACCAGGATGTGACTGGTAGTCAGATTACATTTACAGGGCGAGACAGTGATTTTCAAGTTGGGGTTAAAGACAGATGAACCCACATATGGTATTAATTGCTGTTTGTAAGTTAGGACTATTACTGCTTTAGGGTAATTGCTAGGGTATTGTCTAGCCTTGGGAGAGCTTTTCCTGGCTTCTTCAGTAAGGTGGTGTTGCATCATTTCAGTTTGTCAATGTGGTTTCTGAAAAAGAGAGTGTTTTATCAAGTAGTAGGCCCAGGCTGTTATTACTGTTCAACCATACCTATCGGTTGATTAATCAGATCATGATCAATGGAGGAAGTGTTTTAAGTTTCATTTGAGCATCACTTAGCACTGCGTCAGTTCTGTTGACAATGAAAGTGAGTAAAGATGGATGTAAAGTCGTTTTGAAGGGCAGATTAGACTGAGAAGGAGAATGTTCCAACAATGTACAGGATGATGTCTTGTACATAAAGAGTTAATTCACCTGATGGAATAGCAGTGGGAATGTCATTGATAGAGAGAATAAGACAGAAACAGAGAAACAACCACAGGCAGTTTGTACCATAAAGGTTGTATTAGTATGGCCATTCCTAAACCAGTATTATCTCTAATGCTTAAACACAGCATAGTACTTTATTTCTGAGGGAGAATGGAGTGGTTTTCATTTTTAAAGGCTTTATAGATCAATGAAGACTGCCCTGTTAGCCACCCCTTTTCCACAGTTGAGAAAATGTTGTCACTGACAATATAAACTCTCATTAAGGTGATATGTCCTAAACAAAAGCCATGATGTTCTTCATTCCACATTGCTGCAGTCCTAACTACTGGGTAGTCCGCTGTCCAGTCGGCCCGAATACCAAAGTATATGGCTGACGTCGGTCAGGGCGCATTAGACTGACGTCAGTACGTCAGGGTACTAATGCGCATGACCGACGTCATATCCTCAGTCTTTTTTGCCGCATGGTCCGATGCAGAAGCAATTTTGTGAGTGCAGGTTGGCGTTCTGAAAGTTTCTGAAGTCAGAGTTTCAGACCGAATCAAAGTTGGCTAAGTACCCCGTTGGGGAATATTTTGGTTTTTCTTGCCTCAGTATTTAACCGGATGTCAGAAAAAGTGAATAACTGTATTTCTTGTGGGAAACAGATACCTCATAGGGATTACCATACTTTGTGTATACCTTGTTTAGGGCCTGAGCACGACGTTGTTGGATGCCGCTCTTGTGCTAGATTTAACAAACGCACTATTAAGAGAAGGTTAGACTGTGCCAGGTTAGTGTTTGGGAAGCGTTGTAATTATAAAATGCCGTCGGATGCTCCGACGCCGGCTTCGGCTAAATAACGCAAAGATAAAGCAGCAAAGCCTAGGGTGGAGGAACCGACAGTCCCAGACGTCGGTTCTTTGGAAGGCTCAGTGGAGCCGGAGGTTTTGCCAGGTGTTTCTTTGGAGTCTCAGGGAGAGACTTTACTGTTGCAGGATGTATCCTCTCAGGAAGTAGGCCAGGCTGAGGGGGCTTCTCAGGTGGCTGTTCTTCCCTCTCTTCCTAAGGTGGTTAGAGCCTCCCCTTCAGTTTCCAAGGCTTCTTTGGGGGGCAGGCCAAGTTTAGCTTCAGTGGGGGTTTCTCCTAGTGCTTCAAGGTCTTTGCCTAAGAAACATATGCTTAAAATGGCAGAGGATTTGATTACTATGATTAGGGGTTCTATGCCCCCTCCTGATAAGAGGCCTAGGGTGGAACCTGAGTTTGAGAGTTTTGAGCAATGCGCGGAGGCTTCGGAGTCTTCGGCTGAAGACTTGCAGGAGTACCCTCCTTATTCTGATTCTGATGTGGATGATTCTACTCCTTCTGCTTCTCCTCCTGAGGATTTTTCATTTTCAGAGACTCTGCATTCCATGAGGGAGCATTTTAAATGGGAAGGTCAAGATTTCTCTGATTCCAGGAAAAGGCTTAGGGAATTCTTGTTTTACCCCAGCATAGGCCTTTAGCTATACCTCCTGTTTTGAATGTGGTGGAAGATGTTTTGCAGAGGCTTCCCTGAATCCTGATTCTTTGCCTCCTGCCCCAGTTAAACCGGATAGGTATTATAGGGTGCCTGAAGCTCATAAGTATCTTTTAAGAGTCCTAGGGCGACCCGGAAACTGTCTCTCAGGGGCCTAAAGGTGTGAAGGCCTCAGTTGTTAAAAATCCTGTCCCTCCTGATAAAGAGGCTAGGGCTTTGGATAGATGGGGAAAGAAAGTGTATACTTCTTCCACTTTAGCCATGAGGGCGTTGAATTGTCAGTTTCACATGTTAAAATATCAGAATTATCTTCTTTCACAGTTGAAATCTAAGGTGGATGCTCTGGCTGAAGGTATTGAGTGTAAAGAGTTGCAGGATTTAGTTCATGTGTCTGAACAGGTGGGTAAACATTCCTTGCAGTGTGGTTTTGATGCTGTGCAGGCCTCCTCCAGGGTGGCTGCCACTGGTTCTGTTCTTCGTAGGCACGCCTGGTTGAGAGATCAGAATTTAGCTGAGCATGTTAAGACAAGGATTTTGGATGCTCCTTTACAGTCTGATGTGTTGTTTGGTTCGCCTGTGGAAGCAGTTTTGAAGAAAATGGAGGACAAGGCTAAGTCTATGCAAACTGTTAAAGATTTTTTGCAGGTGCAGCCTCCGAAGTTTAGTAGAAATTGGCCTACTAAGGGATGGACTTATCCTGCTTATGATTCCCAGTCTAGGGGTAGATCTAGACGTGGTAGGGGCAGAGCTCAGGGTTCTTTTAGGCCTAGGACAGGGGGTTCCCCTGCTCAGACTTCTGGTGAGGGCAGGGGTCAGTCCTTTCGTAAGCAGACCCAATGACCTGCCTTTTCAGCTGCCAGTACGTTCTCGCCTGGCAGCACCTTTGGGAGGAAGGCTGTCTCTTTTCAAAGAAAATTGGAATTTAATTACCCAAGACAGATGGGTTCTGGATATTATTCACCACGGTTACAGGTTTTATTTCCATACCTTGCCTCCTTTCAAAGGCATGCCAGACATTCCTCCTCTTCAAAGAACAGAGGCTCACAAGCAAATTTCTCTGTTGCTCCAAATAGGGGCCATTCAGTCAGTTCCTGTGCCGAAAGGGGCCTAGGATTTTATTCTCGCCTGTTCCTAGTACCAAAGAAGGGGAACACGTGGAGACCAATTCTGGATTTATCTATCCTCAACACTTATCTGGACATTCCCAAGTTCAAAATGTTGACGTTACAACAGCTTTTACCTCTGCTGGGCAAAGGTCACTGGATGGTAACTTTAGATCTCAAGGAAGCTTACCTTCATGTGCCAATAAGACTAAGTTGCAGGAAGTATCTGCGTTTTCGAGCTGGAAATTCTCATTATCAGTTCTCTGCATTGCCCTTTGGCTTATCTACTGCGCCCAGAGTATTCACAAAGGTTCTGGCTCCAGTGATAGCTTACTTCAGGCTAAAAGGAATCCAAATCTATCCTTACTTGGACGACTGCCTGATTCTGGCTCAAGAAAAGGAAGATCTTCTACAGCATCTGGAATATGTCATAGCAGTGCTAAGATGCCTAGGGTATTCTGTGAACGAAATAAAGTCCAGTCTAGTACCCTCTCAAGACATGTGCTTTCTGGGTGTGAGACTGAATACAGCAGCCCAGATGGCCTTTTTAACCCCGGACAAACAAAAGAATCTTTCCAGTTACTTCCATCATCTATCTCTTCAGTCCGGGCTGACTGCAAGGACAGTCCTTCAAGCCTTAGGGTTCATGGCATCTTGTATTCTGGTGCTTCCCAATGCCAAACTGCATATGAGGAAGCTACAATGGTATCTCAAAAATCTGTGGACACAGCACTGCCAGGATTTGGACACTGTCATTCAAATAATACCTTGCATTCAAAAGGAATTTTTGTGGTGGGCTCAGGAATGTCACCTAAACAAGGGACTCTCTGTGACCCGGCCAGAGGCAAGTCAGATTCTAACGACAGATGCCTCAGATATTGCTTGGGGAGCTCATCTAAATGGAAAGTGGATACAAGACAAGTGGCCTGCCAGACTACAGCATCTACATATCAACATGAAAGAGATGTTAGCAGTTCAGTTTGCATTAATTGCTTTCAAGGAGTTACTTCTTCCAGGGCAGGTGTTGATTCTAACAGACAACACAACTGTCATGTGGTACATCAACAAACAAGGGGGAACACATTCTTACCCACTGTGCAGACAAGTAATGATTTTATGGGAGACTGCGCTCAGTCTGCAACTAACTCTTCAGGCAAGGTTTCTGCCGGGAGCACAGAACTCCTTAGCAGATGTATTAAGCAGACAAATCATGGATCCCCACGAGTGGAAACTGGATCTTCATGTATTTCAAAAATTGACAGTGTCATGGGGAACTCCAGACATAGATCTGTTCGCTTCTCCACTAAACCACCAGCTGCCAAAGTTTTGCACGAAGGGATTTCATCACACAGCTTGGAAAGTGGATGCTCTTTCTTTCAGTTGGAAAAATCTTCATGTGTATGCTTTTCCACCTCTGCCTCTTCTTCCAAAGGTGCTTCTAAAGGTCAGACAAGACAAGCCAAGGATGATTTTAATAGCTCCAGATTGGCCTCGGCAGCACTGGTACCCATTACTGAGGAGTCTGGTAAGGAAGCCTCCATGGCCTTTACCCTTGATTCCACACCTGTTGTCTCAGAGGGACGGTCATCTGCTCAATGTCAAGCTTCACTCTCTACATCTAACAGCCTGGCATATTCTGTTTTGAAAGACAGCAGGTCTCAGCTTCCTCAACAAGTTTTAAATGTGATTATGGAAGCCAGAAGACCTAGTACAAGGAAAGTGTACGCAGAAAAATGGAAGAGTTTTTTATTTTGGAGTGCAGCAAACAATTTGGAGATTTCTGAGCCAAATTTGAGTGTGGCTCTTCAATATCTTACTGAGTTACTGGACAAAGGTTTGTCTTTCTCTTCCATTAAGATTCATGCTGCAGCAATTTCAGCTCACTATGACTGTGACCCATCATTGTTTTCGCATCCTTTGTTCAAACAATTTCTTAGAGGGGCAAAGAATATAAGACCCCCACGTAGAGCTCTTACTCCTGCTTGGGATCTCAATTTTGTGTTGGAGAAACTTACTCTACAACCTTTTGAGCCTGCGGCTACTGCTGAATTGAAATACTTGTCATGGAAGACTGCTTTTTTGTTGGCCATTACTTCTGCAAGAAGGGTTTCTGAGTTGCAGGCCCTTATGGCAGTGGAGCTTTTTTTGATTTTTCATAAGGATAGGGTATCTTTACGTACTAATCCTTCCTTTATGCCTAAGGTGGTTTCTAGTGTGGCTTTAAACCAAACTATTCATTTGCCTACCTTTTATGCAGATCCCCAAAATAAAGGGGAAAAGATTTTGCACACTTTAGATGTACACAGGCTATTGCGTTATTATTTGAGCAGGACTAAGGATTTTAGGCAGTCTCAGCAGTTGTTTGTTTCTTTTGCTTTGAGTTCAAAGGGCAAGCCTGTGTCAAAACAAACTATTTCTAGGTGGATTGGGTGTTGCATTACATTTTGTTATTCCCATCATGGCAAGGAGATTCCAGCTGGGATTAGGCCTCATTCCACTAGGGCTACTGCCACTTCCACAGCATTTCTAACAGGGGTGGCAACTAAGGATATTTTGGAGGCAGCTACTTGGAGTTCAGTGCATACTTTCTCTAAGCATTATCACCTTCCTCTCTACTCTAAGTCTAGGGCTGGTTTTGCCACGGCTATTTTGCAAGGCATGTTGTCAGTTCCTGCTTCCTTATGATTTGCCAGCCTCCCTTACCTCTGCTTTGGGATTCTACCCAATAGTTAGGACTGCAGCAATGTGGAATGAAGAACATAGTACAGTTTTGTACCTACCATAAATGTAGATGTTCGAGGATCCACATTGCTGCAGTCCAATTTACCCTCCCTCCTTCCCCTCTGTGTTTAGGGGTGGTTGTGTAGGTGAGGTTATATTCTGCTAATTTTGTATATATTGTACATATATTTTTTGGTGCAGGTATTTTGGGAGTTTTTGGTTTTTGGCCTTATCTTTTCAGGGTCTTCTGACATCTGGGGCAAGAAAAGACTGAGGATATGACGTCGGTCATGCGCATTAGTACCCTGACGTACTGACGTCAGTCTAATGCGCCCTGACCGACGTCAGCCATATACTTTGGTATTCGGGCCGACTGGACAGCGGACTACCCAGTAGTTAGGACTGCAGCAATGTGGATCCTCGAACATCTACATTTATGGTAGGTACAAAACTGTACTTTTTGGGTTTTGGAGAAGCTCATATTCGTTGAGGTAATCATAAACTTTGTCGTAAATGAGTTGTTCAAAAAACATAGTGACTGGGCAGAGGATAGAATTAGGATGGTGGTTGTATGGGCTAGAAGGAGAAGAGTACTAAGGAATGGGTATAACGAGAGAAGAAATGAGAAGGTACATTACTTGTAATGATTGAGGGGATTGTACTAAGGAGCGGGTATAATGAGAGAAGAACTGAGCTGGTACATTACTTGTAATGATTGAGGGATTGTACTAAGGAGCGGGTATAAAAAGAGAAAAACTGAGCTGGTACATTACTTGTAATGATTGAGGGATTGTACTAAGGAGCGGGTATAAAAAGAGAAAAACTGAGCTGGTACATTACTTGTAATGATTGAGGGATTGTACTAAGGAACGGGTATAATGAGAGAAGAACTGAGCTGGTACATTACTTGTAATGATTGAGGGATTGTACTAAGGAACAGGTAAACGAGAGAAGAACTGAGCTGGTACATTACTTGCAATGACTGCGGGATTGTACTAAGGAACGGGTATAACAAGAGAAGAACTGAGCTGGTAGATTACTTGTAATGACTGAGGGATTGTACTAAGGAACAGGTATAACGAGAGAAGAACTGAGCTGGTACATTACTTGTAATGACTGCGAGAATTTACTAAGGAATGGGTATAATGAGAGAAGAACTGAGCTGCTACATTACTTGTAATGACGGAGGGATTGTACTAAGGAACGGGTATAACGAGAGAACTGAGCTGGTACATTACTTGTAATGACTGAGGGATTGTACTAAGGAACGGGTATAACGAGGGAAGAACTGAGCAGGTACATTACTTGTAATGATTGAGGGATTGTACTAAGGAACGGGTATAATGAGAGAAGAACTGAGCTGGTAGATTACTTGTAATGATTGAGGGATTGTACTAAGGAACGGGTATAACGAGAGAAGAACTGAGCTGGTACATTACTTGCAATGACTGCGGGATTGTACTAAGGAACGGGTATAACGAGAGAAGAACTGAGCTGGTACATTACTTGTAATGACTGAGGGATTGTACTAAGGAACGGGTATAACGAGAGAAGAACTGAGCTGGTACATTACTTGTAATGACTGCGAGATTTTACTAGGGAATGGGTATAATGAGAGAAGAACTGAGCTGCTACATTACTTGTAATGACGGAGGGATTGTACTAAGGAACGGGTATAACGAGAGAAGAACTGAGCTGGTACATTACTTGTAATGACTGAGGGATTGTACTAAGGAACGGGTATAATGAGAGAAGAACTGAGCTGGTACATTACTTATAATGACTGCAAGATATTACTAAGGAACGGGTATAACGAGAGAAGAACTGAGCTGGTACATTACTTGTAATGATTGAGGGATTGTACTAAGGAACGGGTATAACGAGAGAAGAACTGAGCTGGTACATTACTTGTAATGACTGCGAGATTTTACTAAGGAACGGGTATAACGAGAGAAGAACTGAGCTGGTACATTACTTGTAATGATTGAGGGATTGTACTAAGGAATGGGTATAACGAGAGAAGAACTGAGCTGGTACATTACTTGTAATGACTGCGAGATTTTACTAAGGAATGGGTATAACGAGAGAAGAACTGAGCTGGTACATTACTTGTAATGATTGAGGGATTGTACTAAGGAATGGGTATAACGAGAGAAGAACTAAGCTGGTACATTACTTGTAATGATTGAGGTATTGTACTAAGGAATGGGTATAACGAGAGAAGAACTGAGCTGGTCCATTACTTGTAATGACTGACGGATTATACTAAGGAATGGGTATAACGAGAGAAGAACTGAGCTGGTACATTACTTGTAATGATTGAGGGATTGTACTAAGGAATGGGTATAACGAGAGAAGAACTGAGCTGGTACATTACTTGTAATGATTGAGGGATTGTACTAAGGAACCGGTAAAATGAGAGAAGAGCTGAACTGGTACATTACTTGTAATGAATGAGGGATTTTACTAAGGAACAGGTATAACAAGAGAAGAACTGAGGTGGTACATTACTTGTAATGATTGAGGGATTGTACTAAGGAAAGGGTATAACTAGAGAAATGAGCTGGTACATTACTTGCAATGATTGAGGGATTGTGTATTTGGGTAAGTGGTTTGAAAAGTTGTTCAGCATTCATATTTAGGAATGCTGAAGGCATTCTACTAGGGTCCGGGCTTTATTTTGTCCTAAGTTTTTCAAGGATTCTTCAGACAGATGTTAATGAGATTTCTCTGAATTAGAAGGATAGAGTACAGTTAAATGGAAAACAGGTGGGGATGGGGGGTGAATTGGGTTGAACTTGAGGGTAAAGCAGATTTAACTGTAGAAGTTACTCATTTTTAAAGTCATTGTAGGTAGGTAAATTACGTATGCTTTTGCTGTTAGATGTAGTAGTATCATAGGATATATTTTTTTATAACCTTCCAAAAGCATTTTCAGAACGATTGTGGTTTGAAGTTCTGGGCGTAGTAATGAGCACCATTTATTTATTTATTTATTGACATTTGTTTACTGGTTAAGTCTGATCCATTTTCAGCAAAGGCCCAAGAAGAAAAGCTCCACAAAAAAAAAAAAAAAAAAAATATATATATATATATATATATATATATATATATATATATATATATATATATATAGGTTCATATGTGTGTACTAGGCTAATGGCCCTGGAACCTATATAAGCCTAGCCCAAGAAGATTCCCTGGCATCATGCCGCCCAAAGTTAGTTCCCAGTGTCCCTGTGAAGCAAGGACACTGAGGTGATCCCGGGGTGAACTTCCTGTTGCCCATCCACTTGTCAAGATTTCCTTTAAAGAGGGCCAGTGAAGTGCTCTGCTTGACGTGAATGGGAAGTTTTTTCCATAGCATGGGAAGTCTCTGGGTTAGGAACCTGTCCCTCCAGCATGTTCTATTTATTGTGGTAATGAGGTTTAATCCCTGGAGTGTGTGGCATGGAGAGATTAGGATTTCTTTAGGTGTAGTATATCTAGCAGCTCTGGGTTAGACATGGCTTTGTAGGTCAAGCAGAGATCTCCTCTAAGTAAGCAATAAAAGACAGAGTATAGCTGGAGTTTTTTGAGTCTGTTCGTATAGGGCATGTGTCTAAGGCCTAAGATCCTCTTAGTGAGGTATTTTTGTGGCCTTTCCAGTTGTTGTAGGTGTCTAGTGAGGTACATACCAAATGAGACATTGTATTCTGTAATAGGTCTAATGAGGGGTGAGTAGAGAGGGATTATGACCTCTTTCTTGCTGGATTAGAAACCTTTTGTAATGAGATGTGCCACACAGAATGACTTTCTGACTACAGTGGCAATGTGTTTATCAAAGTAGAGGTTGCTGTCAACCTGTGTCCCCAGGTCTCTTATCACACCTTCGGTGTTTCGTGGAATACCGCCTGTGTGATAGTTTATGGGCACTGATTTTTTTCCAAAGGGAATGACAATGCACTTTTTGGCATTGAGCTTAAGGCCATTGTTCTAGCACCAGTCATTGGTGTCAGTGAGGCCTTTTTGTAGAATGTCTACATAAGTTGGAGAATCAATAATGGCTCCCAGTTTGCAATCATCTGTGAACCTGGTCAGCCAGAGTCCCTCTGTGTTGGTTTGAACTTCAGAGAAGTAGATGCCAAACAGGAGAGGACCTAGGTCCGATCCCTGTGGGACAACACTTGTAACTGGTCAGTAGTCAGATTTGGAGTCTGCTACTTTCACAATGTGGGTTCTATCGGTGAGCCAGATGGCAACCCATCTTATGACATAGGGGTTTATGGCTAGCTTAGTGAGTCTGTCTATGATTCCTGAGTGAGAGGTGGTGTTGAAGGCCTTGGCAAGATCTAGGTAGGCTGTGTGAACTACCTTGCCCTCATCCACTGCTCTGGTGACAGACTCAAAGAAGTCTATCAGGTTGAGCAGGCATGATCTACCTTTCACAAACCCAAACTGCATGTGGTCCAGAGTTTGGAGATTTCCTATGTCCTTATTTATAAGGTCCATAATGATGCGCTGTATAGCCTTAATATCAGACTCATCAGGCTAATAGGGCAGTAGTTCCCAGAGTCTGTAGTCGCTCCCCCTTTGTGGAGTGGGATGACCACAGCAGTGTGCCATTCAGTAGGAACAAAGCTTGAAATGAGGCTGTGATTGAACTGGGTACTCAAGTGTTGCGTCAGTTCACTTTGTAATTCATACAGAACACAGCCAGGGATATTATCAGGTCCCATGGAAGCTGTATTCTTGGCTTTGGACAATGCAGTTTTTCCTGTGTAGCCATGATAATAGGGACTTGGCATCCCTCAGGTATTGTGATAGGCACTTTAGGGTGTGAAAGGAGGGTAAAGTTCGCACTGAACCTGTCGGCCAGTATGTTGGCAATATCAGTTGGTTCTGTATATGTATTGCCATTGTGCTGTAACTCAGAGCAGATCTGAGTATTGCCATGTAGATTCTTGACATAACTATATAATGCCTTGTGGTTGTCTTTAGAATCTGCAGCAATTTTGTTTTCATAACTAGCTTTAGAGGATTTGATGGTGGATCTCAGTTTTTTTGCTGAGGCTTACAAGGGAGTTTTTCCAGTCTTGGGACTTCACCCTTTTCTGCAACAGTTTTTTCCCTCTGTTGTAGAGTTTGTTTATGGTGGGGGACCACCAGATTGGCTTCCTTTTTTTGGAGGAGAGCGTCTTGGTTCTGTTTGGTATGGCCCATTCCATGCACTTGTGTATGTGCTCATACAGTGCATTGGTGTATGATTCAGTCATGCACCTATTTTCCATTTGCATGGGTGTCATGAAGTTTGCCACCTCTGTTTTTAGAAGTCCAAAATTGGCTTTGGAGAAGTTTTTTACAGTGGTTTCCTTTGGGTGGTGGTGGGGGGGGGTTGAGAGTGGGATGTGGATATCCATGGTGATTAGCTTGTGGTCAGATCTGACCAGGGAGGAGCTGATTACTGGTGTAGAGCAACGGTCGCCCATGTTAGTAATGACCAGGTCAAGAATGTTTCTACCCCTGGTGGGGGTAAGAACGAGTTGGTCCAGGGCGTTGGAATTAATGAATTCCAGAAATTGTTGAACAAGTGTGTTGGTACATGAGTAATTTTCCCAGTTAATGGTGGGGTAGTTAAAGTCTCCCAGTATAAGGGTATTGGGTTGTAGCCTAATATTTTCCAGTGTGTTTAGGAATGTGGAGTGGGAGTCTTGGGACCTGGTGGGGAATCTATAGCAGGCTACAACCTGGATTGCAGTTTTACCCAGTGTTAGTTGTACTTGAAGTGTCTCTGATGTGTTATGTTGGGCTACTAGTCTGGATGTGTGCATATCCTTTATGAATATGGAGACACCACCACCTTTAGTGCTTCGGTCCAGGTTTAGGGGCCAAAAGGTGAGGTATGAATTATAGCCTAGTAGTACCGGGGTGCTATCTGGAGCCTTGAACCAGGTCCCGGTCACTGCACAGATGTCGATGTTCTTCATTTTAAGAAGTGCTTCAAGCGAGTGCATTTTGAGATTTAGACTTCTAGTGTTTAGTAGCATAACCCTCAGATTTTGTTTGCTTGAAGCTGTTATGGTGGTAATTTTGTCTTCAGGACATTGCCTAAAAAAAGGCACTATAGGGGTGGCAAGAGCCTTAGCCAGTATCCGGAATCCCTGGGGTGACAGGTGCAGGCCATCTCTGGTGAAGCATCGAGGTCTGTCGATCATGTCATCCCAGGCAGACAGATACTGCATCCCCTTAGAATGACACCAGAAACTTAGCCAATTGTTGAAGTCAATCATTTACTGCTTGTACTGTGGTATCATTGTGGGTAACGGTATATATATATATATATATATATATATATATATATATATATAGATACCCAAGGTCTTCAAAATGCCACATCATCAAATCTTACTTCGTTGACATTCAGAATATTGATCCGCACTTCATCGAACCTCCAGAACTAGGAAGATTTACACATGGTAAGTAACTGGTTGTGCAACATGTTGAATTTTGCCCTTTTCCCAACTGTAGTGCGATCTCAGAGTTGGTATATTTAGTTAGGGAGTTGTGGTTACTTACCGTGGGAAAGTCTTCGTAGTTCTGGTGGTTCGATGAAGTTCAGATTTGATAGTGTGAGTGTTGATGAAGTGATATTCGATGTTCTGCAATTTTGACAGTATCAGGTAAATTTATTTATGTATTTTATTTATTTATTTATTGATATTTGTTAACCGGGTTGGTCCAGCTGGGCTTTTGGCCCATTTTCAGTGGAGACCTGGGGAGAAAAGCTCCATGTAAGCACAATTAATAGCAAAATACAGATATTTCCAAGAAAAGTTAGATAACAATAGCAAATAATACTACAAACATTGAAAACACAATGTACAATAAGCAAACACATGTAAAATGCACCAGTATTATTTTTATAGAATAGTAAAATACATTTACATATTTACAAGAAAGAGTGGGGTCCATCAGATAGGAGTTATAGAGTCAAAGTAAGTGTCCACAATAGAGGGATGCTTATTTGCGCAGGGAGTTGCTAACAAGGTACACAAGAGGGGAGAGGGGAGTTTAGGTAGGAGCATGGCAGGGACAGGTTTTGGAGTTAAGCAGATGAAGTTTGAGTTTTTCCTTAAAGTGGGATGGATGAATGGTGGAGCATATGTCTCTGGGAAGTTTGTTCCAAGCTTGGGCAATGGAGTATTTACAAAGGAGTTTACCTACAGTTTTTTGGGTCGGTAGATGTATAGTAGGTCCTGATTAGGGGTATGCAGAGAACGTGAAGGTGAGTATATAGAGATGAAGGAAGAGAGAGCAGGGCAAGATGAAGGTTTTAACGAATGAAATGTAACATTTGAAGTTGTGATAGCAAGAGTAGATGGGGGAATTCAAGACAGTTGAGAGAAGTTAGGGCTAGGCAGTGATGTGTATTGTAAGGAGAGTTTGTGATGAATCTAGCTATCTTGTGTTATGTTTGTTGGAGTTTGTGTAATGTAGTACTTTGAATGTTGGTCAACACTGGGGCAGCATAAAGGGAGGGAGGGGAGGAGAAGAGATTGAGCAAGGGAGAGTCCAGCATTAGGAGTTACAAATCTTTTATTATGGTATAGTACACCTAGTTTTTGGCAAGTCTTCTTTATAGATTGGAGGATGTGCATATTAAATTTGAGTTCATCATTGGCGATGACTCCAAGGAGTTTTGTGTGAGCTTCAGGCTTGATAATAGTGTTATTAGAGGAAGTAATGGTAAAAGTAGATTTGTGGAGGCTGTGGGAAGGAAGAGTAAGAGTTTGTTTTTTTGGGGGGGTTGAGAATGGGTAGGTTACTGGTTAGCCACTGTTCAGTAGATAGGAAGGCTTGTTGAGTAAGAGTATGGAGTTCAGGGATTTTGTCAGAGATGGAGATGAAAGTTGAATCATCAGTAGATAGGAAGGCTTGTTGAGTAAGAGTATGGAGTTCAGGGATTTTGTCAGACATGGAGATGAAAGTTGAATCGTCAGCATACTGGATGAGGGAGGATTGTTTGCAAGATGTATGGAGGTCATTGGTGAAGACATTAAACAGGAGGGGACCCAGGATGGAGCCTTGAGGAACTCCAGTTGGGACAGGTATGAATGGAGAAGAGGAAGAGAGACATTTAACAGATTGCTGCATGCAGGATAAGTAACTGGAGAACCAGGCAAGGAAGGAGGAAGATAAATTGAGAGTAGCAAGTTTAGATAGCAGTAGGGGATGGGAGATGGTATCTAATGCCTTGGAAAGGTCCAGGAAGAGACAAGATATGAGTTTATTATTATCTAGGGCTTCAGCAAGTGTATGGGTGAAGGATAGCAGGGCAGTAGTTGTGCTATGGTAGGGACTAAATCCATGCTGTGTGGGAGTTAGACGATTTTGTTTGAGGGGGTGATTTAGTAGTTGTTCTGGGTGCACTTCTTGAGAATCTTAGAGAGGGGGGATAGGATAGCTACAGGACGGTAGTTAGATGGGTCTGTGGAGTTACCTCCTTTGTGTAGTGGGATAGTATAAAAGGATTTCCAAAGGGTTGGGAATGTCATTTCCTGAATGTATCTGTTTATTTGTATAGACACTGGATATGCAATGAAATCAGCAGCAAGTTTGAGGAAGGTAGGAGGTAGATTATCAGTGGAGGGAGATCAGCATTTGAGTTTAAGAAGAAGAGATCAGATGTAAGAAGTAGGAATAGGATGAAAAGAGAATGGTTGATTGTTAGAAGGGTTGGGAGGGGTAGGCTGAGGAGTAGGGTGACAGTTGGATGGTACGAGAGTCTGGATAGTGTCGATAAAGTGTTTATTAAGTCAGGTAGCTGTTTCAAGAGGGGCTGTGTTAGGGTAGGGGGAAGGATTTGAGGGGCAACCTAGAGAAAGAATATTATTAATAGTAGACCAGAACTTTCGAGGGCTGTGATTTGCTGTTTAGTTGGGCAGAGGTAAAGAAGGACTTTTTATCTGCACTGGTTTGATTCTTAGTGAGATTTCTGAGATGTCTGTAGTTATGAAGTAAGGGTAGTTCCTTAGTTTTGATCCATGCTTTCCAAGCTTTATCTCTATTTAGCATAAGAGACTTAATTTCACTGGAATGCCAGGAAGCATAATTGGATTTTAATCAAATTTTTCTAGAGGGGGCAAGGAAGTTCAGGGTGTTCAGGAAGATGTTATTGAATGTTTTGACTGCCTCATTAGAGGGATATTTTTAAGGAGTAACCAGTTTATGGATGACAGTATAGAGTTGAATTGGGTTGTAATAAAGTTAGAGAGTTTGCAACAGTCTCTTTAGAGGTTGGTTTGGGGGGTTGGGTGGTGTATCTATGGACTGAGATGAGGAGGTGGTCATTAAGTTGGTCTGGTAGTGTTGTGGCATTGTGATAGAGGTGAGGGGAGTTGGTGAGTATCCAGTCAACTATGGAACTATAGGTTACGTTTTTATGGAGTCGGGTAGGGAAGTTATTAACTGATGGAAACCATGCAGGTTGATAATGATTTGTGGAGAATCAGTTTTGAGTTTGGTCCAGTCCAGGTTAACATATCCTAAGATGTGGGTTTAATAGGTATATTTTGGGAGAACCAGGATAGGATCTTTTCAAGGCTGGGGAAGTTGTTCCCAGGAGGGATTTAGATGGAGGCAACTGCTATTTTTGTGAGGGTTTAGGTGGCAGTTAAGGATGATGAGTTCAGCTGGGTGAAAGTCAGGGATGAGTGTGGGGAAAGGTGAGAGGTTGAGGCTGATGGCAACACTGCCTCCTTTTTTTGGGAATCTATGAGAGTGGTAGATAGTATAGCCCTGAGGGAGAATTTCATTCTTAGTGATATGTGGCTTGAGCCAGGTTTCAGGTAATGCAAGGATGTGGTGGGTTGTATGGGCTGTCCAGTTGTGGAATTCAGTGATTTTATTAGTTAGGCTTTGAATATTCAGAGAGTAAATGGCTAGGTGTTTGGATATGGATGTGTTCAGTGTAAGAGGCTGGGGATGGTGAGAGGTCATAGGAGATAGATAGGGGGTTAGAGGGTAAGGGAGGTAGGTGGCTACAAGGAGAGGGAGATGGGCCAGATTTGGGGTGGATGTCCCCAGATATAAGTAAGTTGTTAGTGGTAGAAGGAGTGAAGTAATGCAAAAGTGTATTTTGAGTAGCATGGGTTTAGATTTATAGGTAGGAGCAAGTATTGGCACTCTAGGTAGTTTGTGAGTACATGAGTTGGGAAGGTTAACTAGAGTTGGACAGATATTAAAGAAGGAAGGTGTGGAATGAGTTTCAGAGGTACAGGAGGCAGGAGAATTTAGCAGTGGATAAGGAAAGTGAGAGTGATAGGTTAGAAAGACGAGTGAGGTGGTAACAATAAGGTATTGCATATTTATTTGAGAGAGGGAAGGTGACTGAAATATGTATGTAGGAGACTAAGGAAGGAGGTGATATGTGGTATTCTAGTAGGGAGTTGTTTGTGAGTGATTGATTGTCAAATGGAAGGGGAAAGGAAGTGATGAAATTAAAACTTGACAGGAAGTAGTGTGTTAGTGGATGATTGGGGAGGAATGGGAGGGAGTGGATGATATAAAGGAAATTGTAATGGGGGTGGGTGGGAATAGGGGTAGGTTAGTGGAGCGAAGTGAGCCCAAGCACAACAAGGGCGAACGGAGCAGGGCTAACACCTCTAATATCCTGGTCAAGAAAGTCAGGAAAACAAAAAGTAGCTGGACAAGCTAGGGAGAAAGATGGAGGGGGTACTGAAAATATGCACTAAGAGAATTACTGTAAAAATGCTGGAAGGAGAAACACTAACCTCCAATTGTACTGGGAAATATATTTGAAGAAATATATGTGCCGTGAAGTTAAAAAAGCTTTCAGTGAGGCTTTGGAGGGAGCCAGAGGATTTACAAACAGCAAAAACAGGGCAGGAACAAATAGCAATGGCAATATGAGAGAGCCTACATATAGCAGAACAGGGCAGAAACACTGGGCAAGGCAGAAAAATGAGTGGGAATATTAAAGTGAATCCTATGGAAGAGTAAGGTGGGGAAGGAAATACGGACAGAAACAGAAGATTAAGGCAAGGCAAAAAGGAAGGTTTGGGGCTGCTGGTGCCTTCTCTACAGGGGGGTTTAGTAAAATTAACTGTTATAACTAAATTAAAAATTATAAGCACTGACAACTATTACAGAAAAAAAAACTGCAACTAAAAATACTTGAAATATTTTGTAGAAGTCAATTGCTAGGACACATACTTAAGTAGTATTTTAGCAACTTAGTTGGTGGCAGCAGGACCGATGGTCAACAGTTGGAGGGTTTTAAGCTCCTCAATCAATGTTGTTTCAATGTGGCCAGGAAAAGCAGCAGGGAAAGATCCACTATTGGCTATAACGACAAAGAGGAGGGACAAATTAGTTATGAGCAAATAAACAGAAAAAGGGGAGAGACAATCAACGTAGGTAGAAAAAAATAAAAATACAACTGAGCACTAATTTCCACATTATGTATTGTAAATATGTATGACATGAAGAATAATACACATATGCCATCTGTAAAAATAAGATGAATACATTGAAAGTTTTTCTCAGTACAGTGGACACATGGTGATCAAAGGTCAGATTGCTGTCAATATGCGTTCCTAAACCCCTGACTATTGGCTCTACTGTCAGGGGTATATAATTAATGTGGTAATTTCCAGAAGTGGAATTTTTTCCAGATGATATGACTATGCATTTTTTCACATTGAATTTTAATCCATGGCTCTGCCTCTAAGTATTTGTCTATGTCAGGCCCTCTTGAATGACTTCTGTGTTTTTAGGGGATTCATTGTCAATGCCTAGTTTGCAGTCATCTGCAGACCTGGTCAGCCAGAGACCCTTGATATTTGCCTAGATGTCAGAGAAGTAGACGACAAAAAGGAGAGGCCCTAACAACAATCCCTGTAGGACTCCATTAGTTACAGGCCTCTTTGTGGATGTGGATTCCCCCATCCTAACTTTTTATGTCCTGTCAGTGAAGTAACTGGCTTTCCATCGGGTGCCATATGGGTTTATGCCTAATTTTGTAAGTTCATCTGCATTGCCCAAGTGAAGGAGCTTGATGTGGACAGTTTTGCTCTTATCCATAGCTGTAGTGACCTTCTCAAAGACGTCCACCAGGTTAAGTAGGCTTTACTTGCCTTTGACAAAGTATAAATTAGTAGGATCCACTGCCTGTAGATATTCTATGTCATTGTTTATCAGATCCATGATAATTCGTTCCATGACATTGAATATGAGACTAGTCAGACTTATGGGTTTGTAGATGTTCTTCGTGTATCACTGTTGCCGTCATTACATTTGGGTAATCTGCTGGCAGGTTGCCCTCAGTCGGCCTGAATAACAAAGTCTTGGGTCCTATGTTGGTTGCTGTCTCATCTTCCATGACGTCAGGTCGTTAGGGGTATAAAACATGCAGCCAACGCCATTTTATTCAGTCTTTCTTGCCGCGTGGTGCCCGAAGCAGAAGCAGTTCGCAAGTGCTAGTCAGCCGACTCCTGAAATTTTCGCATTCGAGTTTCAGAACCAAAGTCTTCAACTAAAGCTAAGTACCCCGTTGGGGAAACTTTTTCTTGCTCTTTACTGATGTCAGTAAAAGTTAATAATTGCATTACTTGTAAGAAGCAAATACCTCATAAGGATTTTCATTTGAACTGTATTCTTTACCTTGGCCCAGATCATAACGTGCCTTGCTGTCGGTTTTGTGCTAGATTTAACCAATGCACTATTAAGCGTCAGTATATTTTTGCTTCAAAATATTTTGGATCCAGATTTAATTACCCTGAAATGTCGTCGGTTAGTAATCCGACTACCGGAGTTCACAAAAAACGCAAAGAAAAAGACAAGAGACAGACCGTCGAGGTCCAAAACCGACGATGAAGCTTCTCCTAAGCTGCCTCCTAAGCCAGTCACGGGTACGCCGGTACTCAGTGAGGAGCTTTCACAACCCCTGACACCTGCTACTTTTGAGTAGCACGCCTCTACCGAGACCTTGGCCCAGATCATAACGTGCCTTGCTGTCGGTTTTGTGCTAGATTTAACCAATGCACTATTAAGCGTCAGTATATTTTTGCTTCAAAATATTTTGGATCCAGATTTAATTACCCTGAAATGTCATCGGATAGTAATCCGACTACTGGAGTTCACAAAAAATGCAAAGAAAAAGACAGAGACAGACCGTCGAGGTCCAAAACCGATGACGAAGCTTCTCCTAAGCCAGTCGCGGGTACGCCAGTACTCAGTGAGGAGCTTTCACAGCCCCTGACACCTGCTACTTTTGAGTAGCAGGCCTCTACTGAGACCCATGCAGAGTCCGGTATGCCGCGAGATTCTCAGAGTATTGAACCTGCGGATGTCTCTCCCTTGGATGGGTCCAGAGCTGCTGAGCAGGCACCGGCTTCTGAGGGTGTTTTCAGACCTCAAAATTTTTATATAAAACCAACGCCAGCTTCAAAAACAAGATAAAAAAATCTTCTAAGTCTAAAAAAATGATGCATGAGCCACGTGGTCAGGCCCCTATGCCTAAAAAACAGATGATCAAAATGGCTGAGGACTTAATTACCTTGATCAGGGGTTCCCAACCCTCCCCTGCTAAGAGGCCTAGGCAAGACACTGATTATGAATCTTCAGATCAGGTTTTCATTTCTTCTGATTAGGAATTTTCTATTCCACCCTATGAGGATTCAGATGCAGATGAATCCATCCCATCTGCATCTCCTCTTGAGGATTATTCTTTTGGATAAACCTTGCATACTTTAAGGGAAAATTTTCATTGGGAGAGTCAGGATTTCTCTGAATCAAAAAAGAGGCTTAGGGATTTCTTTCTTCTTCCTCAGCATACCTTTGGCAATACCTCCTGTATTAGACATTGTTGATGATGTGTTTTTGGAGTCAAGCATGGCTCCTGATTCCCTACCTCCGGCTCCTAGTAAGCCAGACAGATATTACAGGGTTCCTGACTCCCACAAATTTCTATTCAAAAATCCTGCTGCTGATCCTGAGACTATCTCACAGGGTCCCAAAGGTGTAAAGGCCTCTACAACCAAAAATCTTACCCCCTCTGATAGAGATTCCAGGGCGCTGGATAGATGGGGTAAGAAGGTTTGTACATCTGCAACCTTGGCAACTAGGGACTTAAACTGCCAGTTTCATATGCTTAAATATCAACAGCATGTTATGGGTTTATTGAAACAGAAAATTATGTTGATTTCTGATTGTGTGGAAAATAAAGAATTACAGGAATTACTGCATGCAGCAGAACAGGTTGGAAAACATACTTTGCAATGTGGTTTTGATTCCTTGGAGGCCTCTTGCAGGGCTGCAGTTACTGGATCTGTGATTAGAAGGCATGCCTGGCTCAAGGAGCTAAATCTGCCTGATCATGTCAAAGCTAAATTGTTGTATGCCCCTTTACAGCATGATACTCTGTTTGGTAATAAGGCAGAAGAGGTTTTAAAGAAAATGGAAGACAAAGCTAAATCTGTGCAAACTGTAAAAGATTTCTTACAAGTGCAACCACCTAGGTTCAGTAGGCACTAGCCTACTAAAAATTGGTCCTTTCCTGTGTCCAACAAAGCCTCTCAAGGCAAATCCAGGCACTCAAAAGGCTGTAGATACGAATCACAGGTTTCTTACAGGTCAAAGCAATGGGGTGCCTCCACTTCCAAATCTGGTGGAAACAAAGCACAACTCTACAGTAAGAAGTCTCAATGACTTCCCTCTAGCTTCACCAAGCACTTATCTTTTGGCAGCCCCCTTGGGGGGAAAATTAGCACTTCATGCTCAAAATTTGCAGTTAATTACCCAGGACAAGTGGGTATTAAACATAGTATCCCAGGGTTACAGATTTCATTTCCATACTTTGCCAATTCCAAACAGTTGGCCAGATCTGCCACAAAATCAATGGGCAGAGGCTCATAGACAAGTTACGGCCCTCATGGATATGGAGGCTATTCAACCAGTACCAGAACAGGAAAAAGGACAAGGTTTTTATTCAAGACTTTTCCTGGTACCCAGAAAAGACAATGCCTGATGTCCAATACTGGACTTATCGATTTTGAACACGTTCCTGGACATTCCAAAGTTAAAAATGCTGACTTTACAACAGCTACTGCCTATGCTGGGCAAGAACGCTTGGTTAGTGACTCTGGACTTAAAAGAGGCATACCTGCATATCCCAATAAGGGAATCATGCAGAAGATACCTCCGCTTCAAGGCAGGTTTTTTGCATTACCAATTCTCTGCACTGCCCTTTGGCTTATCTACTGTGCCCAGGGTCTTTACAAAGTGCCTGGCACCAGTAATTGCATTTTTCAGACAAAGAAGCACACAAATTTATCCTTACCTAGACGACTGTCTCATTCATTTGGGGGGGCACCTGACATCTGGGGCAAGAAAAACTGAATAAAATGGTGTCGGCTGCATGTTTTTTACCCCTGACGACCTGACGTCATGGAAGAGGAGACAGCAACCGACGCAGGACCCAAGACTTTGTTATTCAGGCCGACTGAGGGCAACCTGCCAGCAGATTACCCAAATGTAATGACTGCAACAGTGAATACACTCGAACATCTACATTTATGGTAAGTGTATACAACTATACTTTCCCTGGGTCTGTAAAAGGCTGCCTTTGTGTAGAGGGAGTAACTACTGCAGTGTTCCATTTATTAAGCACAAAGCCTGTACAGAGGCTGTAATTAAAGTAAAGATTCTAGTGGGCCTGCCAGGTTATGTTTCATGCTAGTCATGAGGTATCAAAAGGTATCAAGTCAAAACACTTGGAGAAATTAAAAAAAGAAAATAAGTATCCTGGGTTATTATCATGGCCCATTGAAGCAGTGTTCTGTGCCTAAGACAGCACAGTGAGAACCATCTATACAGTGACAGCTGGTGAAGAAATGGGGGAGGGTATTTCCTGGTGAGTGACTGAGGGTGATAGAGGGGGTAAAACTGTAGCCAAATTTATCAGCCAGCAGATTTGCTGTCTTCTGGCTCTGTATGAGTGTATCCACTCACCATTAGCTTGGGCTGCCTTTTAGATGTTGAATATAACTGAAGAAAGTATTATGATTGTCCTTAGCTGTTGAGGCTGTTTTATCTCGGATTTGGTTTTGGTGGACTTGATTTGACCCTTAGTTGCTTGTTCAGATTTATGAGGGAGTTTTTTTACCTTGCTGGGCAATGCCCTTTCTGTTTTTGGACATGATTTTCTTTCTTTTTGTTATACAACCAATTTATGGGATTCTACCAGGATGGTTTATTTTTGGAGGTCGTCCTGTGTTTATTTCTGGTAGGTACAGCTGTCTTTATGCAGGTTTTCTGTGAACAGTTCTGCATAAGCAACTGTGTTCTCAGGTTTGGGGGGGGGGCTTGGAATTTTGGCAGTGTCATTTAGTAGTAGCTGACCTTGGAATACTTTTTAAATGTTCTGAAGTTAGCTGAGGCTCCTGGCTTAATATTTATTTCAAAGGAGACAGCTTTATGGTCTGACCTGACCAACAAGAACTTTACATTAGGGGGACCGCGTTGTTCCCCCATGTTTGTGAGCAGGAGTGTAGCCAGGATTTTCAAATTTGTACTCACAGCTCCCAGACTGCTGCCCCCTCAGAAAGCCACACCCATATTAATACTGCTGACCAAGCCACGCCCCTTCATATTGCTGATCTCTGAACAGATTACTTGCAAGTATATGCCAGGGTAGTAATTACTTACATGCTACATGAACACTTCATTCCAAAGCTACATCTTCCATAAGTCAAAAAACAAAATACCTTTCCAGTTACACTAGGACAGATCAGCTTTGCCCTCCCCAAGATTACCCTTCTTCCCCTTGCAACTCCTAACCCCTGTAGTGGCTCATTAGAGCTCCAGCAGTGCTGCCGACTAAAGAACTGGCCGGTTCTAGACAGCACGTGCTCCGCAGTATTGTAGTCTGAGGTACGACATATAGAGCTCTCCCAAAGTAACCTCCCTTCCACCCGCATGGGTCACCTGGCAATCGCAGCTCACTCCTATGGCCTACACTCACACCCTTCCACCCGCATGGGTTACCTGGCAATGGCTGATCACTCCTACGACCTACCTTCACACTAAGCCTTTTGGAATGGTAAATCTTACATTCCCAACAACAAATACATTTTAGCTGGGCTCAGTTTATCTTTCTATTTATTTTTATTTGACATTTGTTGACCAGGCTAATCCACTGGATACATGACAATTTTCAGTAGAGGCCCGGGGAGATAAGCTCCAATTACACTAATAGTTCAGGACAATAAAAATTTAATACATTGTCAATGGAGATTAACATCAAGAACATGAGTACAAAGATTACAAAACAATATACTACTAGAAACATATTTACATAGGAAAGGATTTGACATGAAGATAAGGAAAAAAAGAGAAGATTCAAACTTATTATTATGGCAGTTTTGAAGAATAACACTCAAAGTGGGAAAAAAAACAAACAAGTTAGTGTGTGTGTGTGTAGATATATATATATATATATATATATATATATATATATATATATATATATATATACGTGGAACACATGAGGTCACAGCAAGTTGAATATTACAGAATACAGTCATACTGCCACTGACATAAAGATGTATACCCATGGGAGTCAATCAAGCAAAAACTAAAGCTGTTGAAATTTACATCCTTACTACCATGCTTACATTCTGTAAATCTCAAGCCTTTGCTGAAAGGAAATTGGTTAAAGCAAGAAAATTACCCTAGGCCCCAGAACCAGTGGGACTGTTACATGCTCTAAGGAACTTGTTTGGAGTTTTTTCTTGTTTTATGATCCAGTGATAGTCTGAACAACAATACTGGAAAGAAAAGAAATTCAAGAAATAGGTTTTGCTCAAAGTTTAATGTTCAGAGCTGACATGATACCACCCAATATCCTGAGAAGGCAACAGCTTGAAAACACAAAAACATATCTGTGAATGCAGGCTGCCTCCCTACCCTCCCATAAAATGAAAACAATCACTTTATGTATAGCCCTATGCTGTTACATGCTGAAAAAACAAATGAAGACACTCAGGTTTGATTGTGGAAAATGTCAAAGAAAATTACCCAGTGGCGGCTGGTGACTTCAAATCAAAGGGGGGGGCTGCAGGAGACACCTGTATGGGTGGGGGTCAATGGGAAGGGTGTGGCCAACTAGAAAGGGGAGGAGCTATGCTCAAAACCACAAAAATTAAATAAATACACTGCCCTGGGTGCCAAACCATCATTATGAGAGTCCAATCAAGACAAAATGAAGTGTAGAAGAATAAAAATATTTCAATGCATTGGCTGCATGACAGCTTACTTAATATCTAGATGGAAACAAAAAGGTTGTGAGGCATGAACAAATAAATTACTGTTTAAATACATTAATGGAATGCCAGTCAAAATCAAGCATAAGAAAAACAAGCAGCACTCAACTCAAACCACTTCTTGTACTGCAGTTCTAATTATAATTTATATTCAGCTTTATTAAAGTACCAAGTAACATGCTGAAAGTAGAAATCTCTGATGCCCCCACTTGTAAAAATGTTTCTTATCCAAAAAAGACCTGCTGCCTGACAACTATCTACTTGTTTCATGGGGAAAACATGATCAAAGTAAACAATGAAAAGCAAACAAGAAATAAGCTTAAGATACATTGCTTAAAAGGATTACTGTACAGGTTATGGACCATACGACTGTTATTCTGTTTAGTTTACGGGTAAAGCCTGCAGAGATGACTGGAAGTCTCCAAGTGTAATGAGCTTCTTAAAATAATGTAATCCTGTCCTTTATTACAAATACTGTCATATGCATTTCAATACCCAAGGCTTATACATTATCTAGTTAAGTATTCTCTATGGCAACAACAGAAAGGCTTTCAGTGTTGGCAGTTCTTTAACAGTATGCTTATTAAAGCTTACTTGCATCTTACGATCTCAGCCAAGCTTACCTGATAGTCATTAAAGTATTGCTACGTAAACACAGAGCAACAGGCACTTTGAGTAATAAGCATAAATCAACAGTTCAAAAAATATGATAGAAACCATTCTGCAAAAATCAAGGACAGATGAAAAGCCACTCTAGTACTTGTGTCTACCTTGGATGGGGGGGATACTCTGCACATTTACACTGCATAACTACTCCTTGCCTTGCTTGGACACATCCAGTCACTACATGGGGGAGTGGGGTGCAACAAGTATGTTACAATTTGAAACGTCTCTGGCTGACTGTGATGGCCGTGACACATTTGTCATACCTCTCAACCTCAGAGCAAGAAATCTGGACAAAGCCATACAAAGAAGTGGGACAAAGGCCCAAAAATAAGGACAATTTTTAAATATTGCTCTTATAAACTTGGAAAGATAATAGAATAGGTCTTGCATTAGTATGAATTTTCTGAATGGTATGTAATCTGAAACTCAAATGTATGTCATTATTTTCTAACTTCAGTCTTTAATGATTTGTCACTAATTTGCCAAAAAAAACACAATTTTATGAAAAATGGACCAAAAATGTGATGTAAAAATATAAAATAGCCACGCAATACAGCTGGGAACCTGTCAAAGAAGGGACACTTTAATATTAGTACTGCTAACTTGAGCAGCTGACAAAATAAAATAATCTACATACATTTCTGAAATAAAAGTAATATATAACTCTAATTATTACAGTTATTTCTTAATTGTAAACCCTCCATGTTTTCTTCCAAAATTGCTATTTTGCGGAGGGATTATTAGGGGGAAGAGCAACATTTTGAGCCAAAATCAGGGACATTTGAGAGGTTTGGCTATGCCTAATTCTATAAAGCAATTTATTTGCATGTACCTCTCCACCTGTTAATGCGATAAATCTGGACAAGGCCAAATATATTGGGGGAACATATAAACAGTACTAAAAATTGCTCTTGTATAAACTGAGACAGTTGATAGAACAACAGGTCTTACTTTAGCATGCATTTTTCTGAAGGTTATGAAGTCTGAAACTCAGTGTGTCATTATTTAGTGACTTAATTCCTAAATGATTTGCCAGAAAACCACACATTTTATGAGGAACAAACCAAAAATAAGAAGTAAAAATCTATTCATTCTTTGAAAATCTGGACAGTTGGGAGGTATAGTTCAGCTGGGGCTGTCTTTAAGTTTGCCGCCCTTCCCCCTCACAAAATCATGGTCAAATGGAGCATCCCCCTGCAGCCATTCCAATGATCCATTACTTGGCTATTTCAATCCATTTACCATAAACACTGATGTGCATATTGATTTACTTCTATGATGATTTGGACTTAATTTGAAAGTTTTATTTTGCATTTTACAACACAAACACTACGACATCTGCTAAACAAACTTAGCATTAAAACTTCTCTGTCCTTGAAACTCACATTCATTGAAACAGCATTGAAACCCACATTCAAAGAAAATACATTTTACCAGTGGCAGATAAAGATTAATTCTGGGCTGTTTTCAAATCATAGACCCCTTGCATATGAAACATACATGTGCTCTTTGATGCACCTTCCTATTGTTTTGAACATTTTTCCAGTAAACTATGAAACAAAACGCATGCACCAATAATGACAAAACTGCCCAATTCAGAACATCTTTCCAGTAAACAATGAAACAAAATGCATGCACCCATAATGACAAAACTGCCCAGTTCAGAACATTTCCATCATAAAAGTCTACTCAAACTTCTACAGTACACCATTATCAGTAAATATGCACAATTCTACAGTCCACCATTGTCAGTAAATATGCACAATTCTACAGTCCACCATTATCAGTAAATATGCACAATCTCTGAAGAAGTAAAAAAGTCATCTAAATAATTCCACATTCAATAAATCTGTAACTAATGAAAAGGTTGCTGCTAGCAAACACCTTTATATTTCATGGTTTCATCGAAAAATAAAGTGTCTGATGCCCATGAGGAATAAATTGCCTATATTACATTAAAAATGATAGGCTAGTAATATTGCAATAGGAAATGGATGGCAAACTGATAACAGGCTCATAGTTAGTATCTTAACTTTTTCAGTACGGCAGCATTCACCCCTGTGGGAGTAGAACCAACAACCTTCTGCATCAAAAGCAAGTACACAACCTGTTGTGCTATTAACAATGCAAGCTGACTTAGCATAAGCAGCACTAAACTTCTCTTCCCCTGCAGCTCTCAGCTCCTTGTAAAATCTACTCAATACTCAACTGCATCTCAACTTCGCAGCACAAGAAATCTGGAAAAAGCCAAGTTTATTTGGGGGGGGGGGGGTCAAAAGCCCAAAAACCAGGGACACATTAAACATTGCTTGTATAATCTTGGAAAGTTGCTAGAATAAAATGCTGTGTTACCACCATACATTTTACTGCCAAGGTCCCTGTGCAAAAGAGTCAGAGCAACATACCACTATGACAAATCAGCTGCTTTGTGAAAGAAAAATGCTGTGTTACCACCATACATTTTACTACCAATGTCCCTGTGCAAAACAGTCAGATCAACATACCACTATGCCAAATCACCTGCTTTGTGAAAGAAAAATGCTGTGTTACCACCATACATTTTACTGCTAAGGTCCCTGTGCAAAACAGTCAGAGCAACATACCACTACGCCAAATCAGCTGCTTTGTGAAAGAGCGGAAGACTGAAACTTAAATGGCTATCATTTAATGAATTCAGTTCTCACCATAGCTGTCAACCTCTTAGCACAAGACACCTGGACAAACCCAGTAATGAGGGAATACAGCCCTCAAACATATTCAGTGAATTCAGTTCTTGCCACAGCTGTCAACCTTAGCACATAAAACCTGGACAAAGCCAATAATGGGGTAATACAGTCCCAAAAATAAGGACACATTTCAAATATTCATCTTATAAACTTAGAAAATTGCTAGAATAAAAGGTTGTGTTACTATGTGTTTTCTGAAGAATATGAAGTCTGAAATTCAAATGCCTGTCAATTTTACTTCTGACGGAACAAAAACAATTTTCAGCAGAGGCCCAGGGAGAAATACTGCAGACACATGTCTTTGTAAAATGGCAGGACACCAGAGCAAATCCACACAAACACAGGGATGAGATGCAGACTCCACACAGAAGGCACCCCAGCTAAGAATCAAACCAGAAAACCTATAGCTGCAAGGCAACAGTGCTACCACTGCACCATCAGATATGTAAGGAATTAAACATTCAGAAACCTGAAGTCTGAAATTCAAATGCCTGTCAATTTTATTTAACATTTGTTAATCAGGACGGTCTGACTTGGAACAAAAAAACTATTTTCAGTAGAGGCCCAGGAAGAAATAATGCATACGTGTCTTTGTAACATGGGAGGACACAAAGCAAACCCACACAAACACAGGGAGAAGATGCAGACCCCACACAGAAGGCACCCCAGCCAAGAATCAAACCTGAGAACCTGCAGCTGTGAGGCAACAATGCTACCACTGCACCATCAAATATCAAGCATTGCAACATTTAGAAACCACAGATGTTATGAGGAACAGATCAGATGAAATATGAGGCAAAAATCTGCAATTTTTTTTTTACAAACGGTGGTGGGTAGGGAATTCAGGTCCTTAATACCTGCATACAAGGTACAGGGTTCAAGCCTGAGGTATTCCCTACCATACCACCATGAGTTTATTCTAGCCACCAGTATATAGCAACTGGGGCATTTTCACACAGACACACACACACACACACACACACACACACACACACACATACCCTCTTACCTGGAGCGATGTGGATCCCATCCCTTTGTGCCATTAAATAAATCCATAGCTGTCCGCGATCCGATAGCTGTTAGTGCACTACAAACCCTGCCCCGCACATTACGTCCGTTGGAACACATCCACCACGTGAGGTGTTCTTCCCCTGACGAGACTCCAGCCTGCTGATGTTGCAGTCCTGGTCAGATCCGTTTCCAGTGACAGTCTATGCAGTTACAACTGCATAGACTTCTGGGATCTCTGCTCTTCCATGTTTCCCAGTCCGTGCATGCTCCAGACTGTCTCAGCAGCAGTCCGGACTAGTGCACATGCACGAAAGTCCGCACATTTTCATTTTTTGTTTTATCTTTTATTTTCTTTAATTATCTTTTATTTTTTTTTTAATTTTACAGCTGGGGGGGCTGCAGTCTGGCAGTCCAATAGCACAGGCCACCCTTGAAATTACCACACCATTCTCAGCCCCCTTGTAAGCTAGTGTAAGTGATCTCATGTGCACATATCTGAGTAGTGCTGGTTTCTGACTATGTTGGGTACTGGGCATTAGTTGGGGATGGCGTCCCTCTACTAAGCCTGTTTCAAGCTTCCACTGTAGAAAATAACTTACTGCCAAGCTCTATGCATATTTAAATAGTTCCATAGACACATCTTTCCCCATCAGAAATAAATGCAACACCAAATTCAAAAATAAAGTCCTATGGGCAGCATAATCAAAGAAAAAAATACTCACTGCATGTAAAAATAAATGCAACTCAGGAAGCTAAAAACACTCTCGCTAAACTAAAACAAGGAACTCAGGACTGTGATCAAATCAACCAAAGCCTGATATGAGGTAAAAATATAAACCCAGGTGAAAGATAAACCACAAAGTATTTTTTTTTTAACTGTGCTAGAAATCTCAAACAATGACTGGCACTACAGTGAGATTATAACAAATGATATCACATACTTGGACCAAAGGATATGGCCAATCCACTGACCAACTAATTCAGACTGAACTTCATCCCACCAGTCTTCCAATATTCTCACATCAAATACCTGCATCTATAACCCCCTCAAATATCTCAACAATTTTTGAAGTTAGTACCCAAGGCTAAGAACATAATGTCTGTTGCGACTGGATAACATAGGAGACTGCCTACTTGTTAGTCTGAAACCTGATATGTCGAACCCTCTACAAAGGCTATTCAATACTAATCTCAAAACAGGTTTTGTGCTGGATGAATGAAAGACTGCAACAGACATTCCCTTGCATGAAGGTGGGACTTCAAAGGGCCCAACATACTCACTATTGTAGGGAAATCCTTTTTCATTGTACAGCTTATATCTAAAGATATATCATCCAGATCCAGGTATATAATTATTCCCCACTACTTGGCACTCATTAGGCCAATCACTGAGTGATTATAATGCCCCTTTTGGTATGTACCTTTGCAAACACTTGTCACAAGTGAATGCCATCTAACCCTCAAACATTTAGGAATTATTCCAAAGCAAGCCTTGTACTAATGACTTATACCATGCTAAAATTTCCATCCCCCAAAAAGATGTGAACTCTGCTACCACGATGCAAATTGTTTACAGAAGCCCTATACCATCATGTAAGCAGCTGCAGTGAGGTAGCTGTACCCACAAGGAATAAGCAGAGAACCAACTCAAATAACAAAAATAACAAGCCACCCTGGTGGAATCCTAATATCAACAAGTCGTATAACAAAAGGATGAAAAACATGGCCAAAACTAGGAAGTGCAATACCCAGAAAGGTATGAAACCCCTCAAACTAAATAAGCAACTCAGAAATCTTATCAAGCCCATCAAAGCCAAATTTGAGGCAGAGATACCATCAAAGACAAAGGATAACCACAAGGCCTTCATCAGCTTTGTTCATAACCTCAAAGGTAACACGACAGTGTGCTGAACAAATTGTAAATGGAGCCACTTAAAGAATCAGAGGATATAGCAAACCTATTGGCTGATAACTTTAATTCCAGTTTCACCCCCCTTTTTCCCTCAATACCTCTCAGGAGACACCTCCTACCATAACTCTTCTGACTATCACTAGCAAATAGGTCTTCAATGCATTGTCCAAGGCAAAGAATACCATCTCAGTGGGCCCTAATAATATCCTGGGATACCTCTTGGATAGCATGAAACATGAGCTATCAAGCACTCTAAAATCACTGTCCAACATTAGCCTACTAATTGGCTTCATCCTTAGTGAATGGAGGACTGCAGCAGTTAATCCTTAGCACAAGGTTTGGCCTTCTACGGACCTGGATAACCACAGACCATAAGTCTGACTGGTCTTGTATGTAAAGCCATGGAAAGAATTATCATAGATATTTTAAATAAAAATGTAGGGAACGCATTTTCTTATTTACTTCTACAATGATTACGGATATTGAAATAAAATATCACTAACACTGATAGCCATTTGCTAAACAATGCAGTCTCACAATGAAAACAGACTTAGCATGAGCAGTAAACTTCTCTGCCCTTGAAACTCACATTCTCTGAAATGGCATGAAACCCACATTAAAAGAAAATGCATCTGACAGTGGAGGATCACATTTAGCTTTGAAGTGTTTTTAAACCATGGGTTCCTTGCACACATTTATAGGGCCATGCACACATGTATGTGTTCTTTGATTGACTGTCATTATGAATTATATTCCTTGTATAATACATCACCATTTGTTAGAATGGTGTTTTAAATTTGTACTTATGAACATTCTTTTAGAAAGCAATGAAACAATAATGATAAAACTACCCAGTTCAGAAAATTTCAACTATAAAATGCCACTAAAACTTCTGTCATTACAATCCATCAATATTATTCAAAAAGCACAATCTTTCCAGAAGTAAAAGTTGTTTAGACAATGCTACATTAAAGAGATACGTAACTAATGAAGAGGTTGCTACTGGCAAACAACTTTGCATTTCAAGTTTTTCATCTACAAATTCAGTGCCTGCTGCCTTTGAAGAATTAATTGCCTATGTTACATTAAAAGATGATAAGCTGGTAATATTGCAATAGAGAATGACTGACAAACCAACAAGAAGTTCATAGTTACTAGGCATCTTATACAAAGGAGGACACACTCAGGAGTGTAGAACCCCTATACCCCTTAAAATGCACCAGATAATCTGCACTCAAAATGGCACTGCAATACCAGCACTCCGTCCAAATAGTGTGGGAGTAGAATCTACAGCCTTCTGCTCCAAAGGCAATTATACTACTAACACTGCTTTCAAATTCTACAACACAAACAGTGACGGCCACTTGATAAACAAAACAGTTAGTGGCACACTGAAAACAGACTTAGCATGAGGAACAGTAAATTTATCTTCCCTTGAAACTCACAATTCCATGAAAATGAAATGAAACTTAGTCCCTTGAAAATGTACTGAAACCCAAACTCACAATTCCGTTGGCAGTCTGGTAGTCAGGCTCTTGTCTTCATTGGAGCTCACAGTTCCTTCAGAAGTCCGGTATTTGGTACGGAGAATTCAGGCTTTGTCTCCTGTAACCAAATTACAGGGTCAAGCCTGATCAAGTTAAGTGACTAACCTGCCCTCCCCCTTAACTAGAGCATTACACACCATGCCGTCATACCTCTCAACCTGTTAGCATAAGAAATCTGGGCAAAGCCTAAAACAGGGACAGATTTTAAATATTGCTGTTACAGACTTAGATTACTAGAATAACAGAATTTGTCTTAGCATGCATTTTCTAAAGGAAATGAAGCCCAGCTCAGCTGTATGACATTTATTTCAATTTTCAGTGATTTGCCAGAAAACCACAAATATTGAGAAACAGGGCAAAACTCAGGGAATTCTGTAAAAATCTGGACAGTTGAGAGGTGCGCATATCTCCCACTCTCTTAGTGCAGTGCAAGAAATCTGGACAAAGCCCAAAATATGGATCATGCCTCTCAACCTGTTCAAGCAAGAAATCTGGACAAAGCCAGTAGTTATGGGGAGACAAAGGCCTAAAAATAGAAAAACTTTTTAAATATTGCCCTTACAGGCTTAGAAAGTTGATATAATTCCAGGTTTTACATTAACATGAATTTTCTGAAGCATGTGGAGTTTGAAACTCAAATGCCTGCCATTATTTTCACTCTTCAGTCCTCAATGGTTAGCCAGTAATTTGCAAGAAAAGCACCAATTGTAGGAGAAATGGAACAAAAATATGATGCAAAAATCTGGACATTCTGTGAAAATCAAGACAGTTGAGAGGTATGATAGGGATAAATTTTAAATATTGCCCTTTTTAACTAAGAAAGTTGCTAGAATAACAGGATTTGTACTAGAATGTACTTTCTGAAGAATATACTAACTTCAGTCCTCTGTGATTTGCCAGAAACCCACAAATTTTATGAGAAACAGACCAAAACTATGAAGCTAAATCTGGACAGTTAAGAGGTTTGTTAAACAAACACATATGCACTTTGTCTCTCATTCACACAGAACGGCTAGTTCAAATTACACATGCACACACACACACATACACACACACACACACACACACACACACACACACACACACACACACACTTTCTCACTCTTTCAGAAACAAATAGAACCTCCAGAATAAAGAATATAATTGTATACACACACACACACACACACACACACACACACACCTACTCTCTCACACAGTAACTAACACACATGCATTTAAACAGAATGGCTAGTTCAGCTTACATGCATATACACACACACACACACTTTCTCACTCATACAGAAATGAACAGGACCTCTAGAAATGAATAAATAACATATAAACACACATACACACACACACACACTTTCTCACTCATACAGAAATGAACGAAACCTCTAGAAATGAATAAATAACATAAGCGTACACAGACACATACACAACCACCATTCATTTTACATACTTACCTTATGTCTCAACGAAACAACTGTTCTTATGCTCAACTCTTGAGAGACTTGCTTGGCTACAAACATCTGCATTAGAAGCTGGAGCTAAGTGAAACTTGCATTTTAATATTCTGTTAAGTACAAACTTGCAGTTTTAAAAGTACTGTTTTTTTTCATTTCTTCTCTTTCCTAATTGTGTGTTTCTGGCTGTGTGTCTGTTTGCTATACGTGGGGGTGGTGTTATCATTCTTTATCTCATATTTAATAGCCTAGAGGGATTCCTCTGTACTTTAAGTGCTAGCCACAAAGTTTGTGAAATCATTTTATGCTCAACTCTTGAGAGACTTGCTTGGCTACAAACATCTGCATTAGAAGCTGGAGCTAAGTGAAACTTGCATTTTAATATTCTGTTAAGTACAAACTTGCAGATTTAAAAGTACTGTAGTTTCATTTTTATCTGTTGTGTGCGTTTTACACTGTGGTCTATGTCTCTCTGCAGTTCCCTGTTCGAGTGTTGGTGTTAGTGGCTCTGGAATTGCCCGCCCCTCCTGTAAGTCTGTATTAGAACACTCCTCCTGGGTCCATCTCATTTGCTCACTTAACCGAGTACAGTGAGATCGTATTCTGAGTCTAGTGTTCACTCTACTTAATACAGAGAGTAGATTTGAGAAGGAAAAAAAAAATTTGCTTTTACTGTATTTGTTTTTACTGCTTCGGAAGGGACTCACGGAAACAGATAGCTGGTGCCAGAGCCATGGCCTGAAGTTAAATGCCAAAAAATGTATAGTCATACCCTTCGGGAAAAACAAGGTAACCCCAAGCTACCATATAGGTGGCAATCCACTAAGCACAGAAGAGGTTATCAGGGACCTGGGGACCCAGGTTGACAGTGGCCTTTCTTTTGACACTCACGTTGCTAAAGTGGTTAGAAAGACCTTCTACATTGCCCACCTGATCATGAAGGGATTCACATCCAGATCTAGTGAGGTCATTGTTCCCCTGTACTCTTCACTTATCAGACCAATGATCGAGTACAATGCCCCATTCGGGATGTATCTCACCCGACATCTGCAGCAATTGGGGAGACCCCAAAAGTTCCTCACCAAAAGGATAAAGGACTCCAAAATCTGTCATATGCTGCCAGATTGAAGAAACTCCAGCTCTATTCAGTCGCATACCGTCTGCTCAGAGGTGACATGTGCCTGACATACAAGGCCATGTCCAACCCGGAATTAATGGACATGCTCCACCTCAAAAAATCCAAATCCACCAAAACCACTAGAGTAAGTGACTTAAACCTTAGCACGGATATAAATAGGACGTGCTGGAGGGATAGATTTATCACTCAGAGACTCCCTATGCTGTGGAATAAAATCCCGGTCCATGTGAGGCAGAGCACCTCGCTGGCTCTGTTCAAGAGAAATCTTGACCTGTGGATGGGAGATCGTAGGTTTACCCCGGGAATCATCTCTGTGTCACTGCTGGACAGAGGCACAAGAAACTAATGGGCACAGTATTTTTTCATATAAGGGGTGGCGTAAGCCACAAAACTTTGGGCTAGGCTTATAAATGCCTTAGGGCAGATAGCCTAGTATAAACCTATGAACCTATGAACCTATTTGTCTTTCCTCCTACTTTCTTTTGCTTTTCTTAAAAGTACTCACTTTTATTTATTCTGCTGCATTTATTACTGCTTGGTAGTAGCCTGATTAAACTGTAACTGTTATTCTAAGTCTTTTGGTTTAAGCACTTGGGCTTCATACAGGCTGTTTTACATTAAGAAGGTTTGTGGTCTGCACTGTTGTGGCAGGACAGGTAGCTTACATCCTTCTAAGCTGGGAATTGCTGATTGAAGGCCTAGTGTCTGCTATCCTAAAAGTGTATTAGTTCTGGCTTAAGCACTTGGGCTTCAGGCCAGTTATTCTACATTATGAAGGTTTGTGGTCTGTACTCTTGTGGGAGGAGAGGCTGGATTCTGCCCTTCTGAGCTGGGAATACCTGGTCACAGGCTTATTGTGCCTGCTTATTCGAATTGTTTCTTTCTGAAATTGGTGTGGCTTGTTGCTGTAGCATAGACCAGATTCAGGCCTACTGAATCTAGCTTTGTTTGTATAACTTGAGCACTGATCCAGGCCATCTTTTTTGGAGAAGGTTCCCCTGCACCCTAGTTAACAGGGGTGGCAGTTAAAACTTATCTGATTGAAGACTGCTGGAACAGGGCTCAGTTTTGAGCCTTTTTCTGGATAATTGGGTAACTTGTTTAAATCAGTTTGTTCATTTTCTATTGTACTTTATTCATCTGCTTTTACTGTATTTGTGTTTCTTCCTACTTTGTTACTAGGGGCATTGTCTACAACTCTGATCTGCGATATATAACAATAAGTATCCTTTTCTGTGCATTTAAAGTGTTTTTTGAGTGTATCTGCTTTATTTTCTAAAAAATAATAATAATAAAAAAATATATATATGTAGATATATATATATATATATATATATATATATATATATATATATATATATATATATATACACTTATTTCCCGCCTTTCTAAGCTAGTATAGTCCAGTTTTCAGGTTAGTGCTGAATTCAGGGCTGTGTTGCAAATCTGTATTTGCCCATACCTTACTTGGATAGAAGGAAGTTCTGTGTTCACCTGTGAGAGAGGGGAGCTTTGAGCAGCCTGTCTGTCCCTGGAGGAGTGGTTTCAGCCCAGAAATTAGTAGTTTATTGGCCATTTTGGGCTAATTTCTATCTCTTTCATTTCCCTGCTATAAATACCGTATTTGCCCGGTTTTGCATGCCGGGCAGCACCGGTTAGCTAGGGTGAAACTATTTCCAGCTCCACAAAGTCTCCTCTTCAATTTTTCCCTTGGAACTAGACAAACTTTCAACTTAAGCACTCAAGCCACTTTTTTTCTCAGCCTGGCACTTCCTCAAAACTTATAGCAAGCACTTATAAACTCTAGCACTAGACCCTCCTGTACGGTACAGAAGAACAAGGCTCTCTATTCGACCTTACCAGCCATCCAGTAAAACAGTTCACTGTACCTATCCAGGCATGTCCAAAGGGCAGTGTCAGGTGTACTCTCCAGTCCTACTGGTGAATCTGGGCATTTTGAGGCAATGTTACAACTGCCTCATGTACACAGACAGCCCCCTCCTCCTATCACCAAACACTAATACATGCGAGAGATGCAAGTATACGGCCAAACTGGAGGCTAAGATCTCTCAACCCAAGACTGGATCAGACAGTCAAGAGGAGAAGGGAAATACTTGCATCACACCACCAGTCTAACATAAACCCATTAAAGCAGCACTGGAAAAAAACACACATAAATACATGAAAACATACTTGGAGGCACTAAATAAAAATCTGCAAAACCAACAGAGACCGCCAAAGCAAAATCCAAGCAACCTCCACCTCCCAACACAAACCATGAAACACATACTTCACAAAACCAGTGTGCCATGCAATCACAGCCCTTAAGGCAAAATAACATAGCCAACATACTAGTAATAGGTGACTCTATAGTCAGGCACACTGACGTCCCACTCACTAAGCTGAATAAGGAGAAGATTACTGTTAGCTGCCTGTTGGGCGCCAGGATCTGCCACATAACACAAGCACTCAGGTCACTACAGAACAAGTACAAATATGACTCGGTCATTGTCCACATTGGTGTGAATGACCTGAGCCGTACCTCTCTGGACTACATGAAAAGAGACATGGAAGAGCTCTCTGATCACGTAGCCCAGGCCAGTATGACCCTGACCCTGAGTAGCATTCTGCCCTCACCAAGAATGATACCATGGTATAAAGAAAAAATTCTCAATTTCAACAATTGGCTAAGTTTCTGGTGTCATTCAAAGGGGATCCAGTGTCTGTCCACCTGGGACGACATGCTCGACAAGCCATGCTGCTTCGCTAGAGATGGCTTGCACCTGTCACCCTTAGGCTTTCGAATACTGGCCAAGGCTCTTGCCACCCCCATAGTGCCTTTTTTAGGCAAGGCTCAAAAGACAAACCCACCGCTGTAAATAGCACAAGTAACAAAAAACTGTGGGTAATGCTACTCAATGCCAGAAGTCTGAACCTCAAAATGCATGCACTCGAGGCACTCCTCAGTATGGAGAAAGTCGATATATGTGCAGTAACAGAAACCTGGTTTAAGGATCCAGAGAGCACCCCAGCACTACCAGGCTACAACACATACCATACATTTCGGCCACAGAACCCAAACCAAAATACAAAAGGCAGGGGCGTATCCATATTCATCAAGGATACCCATACCTCCAGGTTAGTGGCACAGCACGATGCTTCAGAGATCATCCACGTGCAACTAACAATGGGCAAAACTGCAATTCAAATTGTAGCTTTCTACAGATCACCCACCATGTCCAGGACCCCCATTCCACATTTCTGGAAACACTGGGAAACATAAAGGTCCTACCAAACACCCTAATATTGGGTGATTTCAATTACCCAAACATTAACTGGGAGAACTACTCAAGTACTAACTCCCTTGCCCAACATTTCCTAGAATTTATAAATTCAAACGCCCTGGTTCAACTGGTCAACACACCCACCAGATGTGACAACATATTGGACCTGGTCATCACCAACATGGGCGACCAGTGTTCCACACCAAAGGTCAACCCCTCGCTGGTTAGATCTGACCATAAACAAATCACTTTGGATATCCACATTCCACCCCCACCCCCGGACAAAAAAACCACCATGAAAAACTTTTCAAAAGCAAGCTTCACGTTACTTAAGACCGAGGTGGAAAGTTTTAAAGCCCCCATGCTGAAGGATAACACTGTCCAAGCTGCAAAATCCTTCACTAATACATTCTATGGGCACCTACAAGAATGCATGGATCATGCCATCCCAAGCAAAACCAAGACTCACTCCTCCAAGAAATGGAAACCAGTCTGGTGGACTCCTGCCATAAACAAGCTACACAATAAAAGGAGGAAACTAGTACAGAAAAGAGTAAAATCCCAAGAAGGGAAGACATCCCTGATCAGTATCAGCAAGAACTTCGATCCCTCATAAAATCATCCAAGGTGAGCTTTGAAAGAAAAATTGCCAAGGACTCCAAAGATAACCACAAGGCATTCTTTAGCTATGTCAAGAATTTAAGTGGCAATGCTCAGATCTGCTCGGAGTTAGTGCAGAATGGTATAAAATACACTGAACCGACCGATATCGCCAATATCCTGGCAGACAAGTTCAGCGCAAACTTCACCCCCCTCTCA
This sequence comes from Protopterus annectens, assembly GCF_019279795.1. Taxonomy (NCBI): domain Eukaryota; kingdom Metazoa; phylum Chordata; order Ceratodontiformes; family Protopteridae; genus Protopterus; species Protopterus annectens. The sequence goes on from NC_056729.1 coordinate 744,152,470, forward strand.
CCCCCAAGAGGGCCCATAACCATACCAGAAGAATGCAGAGTCCCTGAAATCACAGACACTCAGGTTAAAACAGCCCTCTCCAAAGCCAAAAACACAGCATCAATGGGACCGGACGGTGTCCCAGGCTGCGTCCTACACGAGCGCAAAGACGAACTAACCCCTCAAATAAACACACTGTTCAAACTCAGCCTCTCCACAGGCTATGTACCCATAGAGTGGCGCACAGCAGCGGTTATTCTGCTTCACAAAGGTGGAGCCACAACAGACCCTGGGAGCTATCGCCCTATAAGCCTGACTAGCTTGGTCTGCAAGGCAATGGAGCGCATCATCATGGAACTCATTAACAGAGACACTGGGAACCTCCAAACACTGGACCCTACCCAGTTCAGCTTTGTTAAGGACAGATCATGCCTCCTAAACCTGGTGGACTTCTTTGAGACAGTTAGCAAGGCTATAGTTGAGGGAAAAGTGGTACACACAGCCTACCTAGACCTGGCAAAGTCCTTCAACACCTTTCCCCATTCTGGTATTATAGACAAGCTCACCAGCCTGAACATAAATCCCAACGTCACAAGATGGGTTGCCAGCTGGCGCATGGACAGAACCCACATGGTGAGAGTTGCGGGAGCTAGGTCCGGCTCTAAATCGGTTACAAGTGGAGTTCCCCAGGGCTCAGTCCTAGGACCACTCCTGTTCGGCATATACTTCTCAGAGGTACATGCAAGCAAAGGAGGACTATGGCTGACCAAGTTTGCAGACGACTGCAAACTAGGGGCTATAATTGACTCTCTGGCTGACACAGACTTCCTCCAAAAGGGTCTCACAGAGACAGATACCTGGTGTCAAAGTCATGGCCTCAAGCTAAATGCCAAAAAGTGCATAGTCATCCCCTTTGGAAAAAACAAAATACCCACAAACTACTACATAGGTGGTAGTCCTCTAAATACGGAAGACGTGATAAGGGATCTGGGGACCCAAGTAGATAGCAATCTCACCTTTGATCATCACATTGCCAAAGTGGTTAGAAAATCCTTCTACGTGGCCCACCTAATCACAAAAGGGTTCGCATCCAGATCAAAAGAGGTCATTGTGCCCCTCTACTCATCACTCATCAGACCCATCATAGAGTACAACGCCCCATACAGGATGTACCTTACAAGACACCTGCAACAGCTGGAAAGACCTCAGAAGTACCTCACCAAGAGGATCACTGGCCTCAAACAGATGCCCTATGCAGCTCGACTGAAGAAATTACAGCTGTACTCGGTTGCATACCGCCTACTCAGAGGTGATCTCTGCCTGACATACAAGGCCATGTCCAACCCAGAATTAATGGACATGCTCCACCTAAAGAAAACTTTATCCCCACGAGCCACATGCTCTAGGGATCTCAACCTCACCACAACAATAAATAGGATGTGCTGGAGGGATAGACTCCTGTCCCAGAGACTTCCCATGCTTTGGAACAAGATCCCAATCTACATTAGGCAGAGCACCTTGCTAACACTCTTCAAAAGAAATCTTGACGAGTGGATGGGAAACAGAAAGTTTATCTCGGGGATCAATTCAGTGGCCCTGCTGGACAGAGGCACAGGAAACTAATCTAAGGGGGTGGCGAAAGTCAACACATTCTGGCTAGGCTTCTAAATACCTTCGGGCAGATAGTCTAGTACCTACCTATGAACCTATAAATTGCGCGCAAGTGAAAAATAAGCTTACATCAGCGTTAGCATGTGTACGATGCACACATTACCTTCCTTAAAGGAGAAGACACCGTTTTAGCTTTTTTTTTTCCTAGATCCTAGCACCTGCCTTGTGTTATCCCCTCCATGCAAACACTGTACTGAAATGCGTACAGTGAGTATGCCTCCCGACGTCCTTGTTTGTGAGGGCTAGGTCAGTAATATTTGCACTTAAGGTGGGCATGCAGACTAGCTGTTCAAGGGTGTTTGTGCTAACAAAGTTCAGGAATCTCTGGGCCTGCATGTTTGAGGTTGTGTATGATTCCCAGTTAATGTTGTGGTAGTTAAAGTCACCCATGAATATTGGAGTGAGTAGAATGGGAAATTTCCCTAGTATGTCCAAGTTCATGGTATGGGCTGACTAGATCATGGAGAGGGACCCATAGCTTGCTAGGGTATGGAATGGAACTTTATTTGTGCTAGACTGGATGTGGAGAAAGTCAAGTGTGCTATACTGTCTGTTCGTGTTTGATGTAAATTGAGACTCCTCCACCTTTAAACCCCACCAATGTACATCATCACTTACCTGAGGTAGGCGTTGCCAGTGTGGCATGTCAACTAGCCTCTTTCCCCCTAAGAACAGAAAAGTCAGCTTCAGCCATTGAAGCACATCAACCCCTGCCATGCCCTTCAAAGACATATGCCATTGTTGAAACATTTTTTACCTGGGCAGTAGTCAGGGCTTTGTTCTTTTACATTACATGGCCAGGTTTGTTCTTTTACATTACATGGCCAGGTATGGCAGGCAGATTTTTTAAGCCAGCCTACAGGCTTATTTTTCCATTTTTTTATGTATTCATTTAACTGCATAAATGTACTAGCCATGGTGGATTCTTTGTAGCCATGACCCAGCCACTGGAGCAAGGGGAAATTAAACATATGTGGACACTTTGAAGTAGCCAGACAACCAGTGTGCTGTTTGGGAGGTGGCAAGAAACCAGAATACCAGGGGAAAACTCATGCAGACACAAGAAGAATGTGCAAACTTCACACAGTGACCAGAGGTCAAGCTTGAACGCTGAATCTTGTAACTGTGATGCAGAGAACTTACCTGCTGAGTCACCGGGCTCCCACAGTGACCTTACCTACCCCCTTTCCATCCCCATTTAAGTGTAGCTGATCCCAGAAATATAGCTTTCGATTCCCCCATGTACTTCTTCATCATTTATTTTATTATTTTATTTATTTTACATTTGTTTACTGGGATAGACCGACGAGATACATGTCCATTTTCAGTGGAGGCCCGGGGAGAAAAGCTCCAAAAAGACATTCAACAAACTGTTACATTTTTACAGTTTAAAACACAAAATAAAACACAAATAAAAGGATTTTTACACAGATGTAAACAAACACAAAAACAGATACACAAATAAATTATTACATTTTTACTCAGATGGAAAATTCTAGACAGTGTTTTTAAGAATGATAGGGTATTGAATGCCTAGTAGGCTAACCTGGTAGTAGATCCAAGGAGATCATAGGATTTATAAGTTAAGAAACAATAAAGTGTAGGCAGAAGTCCTCCATGTGCACACGAGTGATGGTTAGAGTTAGTCTGGATTAGGACAAGGACATAGCTATCATTTTTTTATAGTACTGAATCAGACTTTTCTTTAATTGAGGTAGAGAGAGTTCAGATGTAAGATTAGCAGGAAGAGAATTCCAAGTTTTGCCAACAGAGTTAGGAAATAGAGATTTACCGGCTGGGTTGTTGGATTTGAGAGTTTGAACTAGTAGTCTTTCAGATGAACGAAGTGCGCTAAGGTTACTGTAGGGAGTGATGAGGTTTTTAAGTACGGGTGTATTATCTGGTTGGTACAGGATCTTGTGTGCAACTATTAGTTGGTTAACCTGAAGTAGGTTAGGCAATTCAAGCCATCCTAATAGATTTAGGTTATGACAGTGATGAGTTCTGTAGGCTGCATCTGTAGCAAATCTAGCAATGTGATTGTAGCTGCTAGAAAGTTTATTCAGGTCAGTTTTGCTGAGGTTTGTAAATAGAGGGGAAGCATAGAGGAGGGTGGAGAGTAGATGTGTACGAACAATTACAGTTCTGGCTAATGGCGTTAGGAAGGGCTTGATCCTATATAGTGAGCCAAGTTTTTTATTAACTGTTTTAATAGTTTTATTGATATGCAGGTCAAACTTAAGGTTATTATCTATTATAACTCCTAACAGTTTGGTTGAGGAATTTGGGGAAATAATGGTGCCGTTGATGGATTTTAATGTAAAGGTAATAGGGGCAGACCTGTGAGTGGAAGGGAAAAGCAGCAGTTTGGTTTTATTAAGATTTAACATGAGACAATGGTTAAGGAGCCAACTTTCAACTGTGTTAAATGTAGTTTAGGATAGAATCTGCAACTCTATAGGTGAAGTGTTGGAGCATACTACAGTGGAGTCATCCGCATATTGAATGCATGTTGCATTTGGAATGACCTTATACAAATCATTGATGAAAATGGAAAATAATAGTGGACCTAGTATGGAGCCTTGGGGAACTCCAAGAGTGATGGGTAAAAGGATGGATAGTTTGCTCCGCCATAGGATAGCCTGTTGTCTACCACTGAGATATGATTGAAACCATTGGATGGTACCATATCAAAGGCTTTTAAAAGATCGAGAAAGATAGAAGAGGAAAGTTTATTATTGTTTTGGTGCTGGTTAATGACGTTAGAGAAGGAGAGGAGGGCTGTGGTTGTACTATGGAATGGTCTAAAGCCATGTTGGGTGTTGGCTAGAAGATTATTATGAATAAGATAGTTCAGGAGTTGATTGTGGATGCATTTTTCCATAATTTTAGCCAAGGGTGACAGAATAGCTATGGGTCTATAGTTTGAAAGTTCAGTAGAGCTGCCCCCTTTATGGAGTGGGATGACGTGGGTTATCTTCCAGACGGAGGGAACAGACCCTTCAGTTCTAGTTCGATTGATCAGGATAGCAATGGGTTATGCTATGGCATCTGCAGCTTTTTGTAGATATTCTGCAGGGAGGAGATCAGCTGACAGGGTGGTAGGCTTTAGTTTTTTAAGTAATTTTCAGACCAAAGATGTGCAAACTGGCTTGAAGTTAAAGGGGGGTTGGGAGCAGAGTGTGGTGGCCAGAGAATATGGGCATCCAGGGGATAATTGGTTAGCTAGATTCTGGATGGTTGTTGTAAAGAAGCTGTTAAAGGTATTGGCAATTTCTGCTGGGAGTTTTTGGTTAGAATCCAAGGGGTAGGAGTTGGGGACTGTCTTGGACTAAGGAGTTTGTTTATACCTACCCAAAACTTTTGTGGCTTGTTTTGGTGTTTTTCTTGTAGATGACAGTAATAGTTTTTCTTGTCTAATGTGCTGGATTTTTTTGTTTCATTTCTTAGCTGTTCGTATCTAAGTTGATCTATGGGATTTTTTTGTGGTCCTTGAATTGATCCAAGCCCTATTTCTAAGTAGCATTTTATGTCTGGTTTCTTTTGAGAGCCAAGGAACAACTTTTGTTTTGGTTCTAATAGTCAGTGCTGGTGCATGGGTGTCAAGGATGGATAGGATACATTCCATAACCATTGTTTAAATTCCATAATTCTGCTTCCTGGACCTATTTGCATACTTCAGAAAATTTTGTAACTCTCCCCTGTGCCCACACTCTTATATGCAGTATATTAGAACCACAAATGAAAATTTTACTAAAAAAGGGTTCAGGCAGATGCATGACTGGGTACTGTTGAACTACCAATGCATTACTAGCCAGGATTTTACTTTCCAAAATATTGCTGAAGTTTCCATGTTATTCAAAACAGGCTAAAATATGATCCATATTTTGAAATGTCAATCAGCCACTAGTAAAGAAATGATAAACCAGTTAGTCTTATTTTTATCATTAGAAAACTTCTAGACATAATGCTAGTTAATAAACTAACCAAACAATATATTTTACACAGATGTATTTTGGTCATCATGCTTTTTTTTTAATTTGTTAGAAGTTGAGTCAGTCAGCAAAGCAGCTGATCTGGCGTTTACTGTTGCTTCTCTAAAGCTGGATCTTGCTAAGACATTCAACACCATTTATTAACTTTATTGACTGGATTGGTGGTTATGATCAGACCATTTTCATTCACTGTCTGAGACAGTTTGGCTGTTACAAATTCCAGCATACAGGAATCTTCTGTACTAATATAACATACAATGAGGGGAACATATGTTTACAAAGAGGAAATGCTAAAAATGTACGTAAGTTGGAAATGAACATTTGCAGGAAATGTTTATAATACAGAAGGGGTAGTTTGCAATGTTCCTTTCAGTGAAGATTATAATACAAACGTACATATTTATAACTGTCCCAGTAGATTGTTTGATGCAAGGAAGTCTGTGCTTAGCTTGAGTTAGCGGCTAGATATCGTGCTTAGCCTTTTTCAAAACTGTGATACTTGTATTCCAATTCTGAGTTATGTTTTTGGATCTCTTGCTGTATATCCTCTGATTAAGAGAGGCATTGATATGTCATAGCCCTAAATGTGTGGTAAATTTGTAACAAAGAAGAAGCCATTGGTTAAGGGATAGACAGATGATATATATATATATATATATATATATATATATATATATATATATATGTATATAAAATATATATATATATGTATATAAAAGAAGTTATCAGTCTAACTGGAAAGGTATGACCAGTGAACTTCTTTAAATCACTCTTAGTAGTCTGTTCTGTTTATTTTCCTTTTTTCTGTTGGCTCTTTAAGGATTGCTACGTTTCCACATGCCTGCATAACAATATGTATACGTTTAGAGCTGTGAAGAAGTTCAGCCAGTCTTGCTTGGGAGGTCTTGATGACTATATCTATGAAGGTTTGCTGCTTGAATTCTGCCTTGTGTAATTTTACTAATTTAGAGTAGCTAAGTCCAGCATTTCTTCAGTAAGAAGACAGCTAGCATAGCTATTTAACGGCAGATCAGATTTTAAAATATGTTTTGTACATTTATTTGACCTCTACATATTTAATCTAGATCAGCACTGCCTTCATTGTTTTATTAATTCACTTTTAAGATCTTGTGTGCAGTATTTATTTATGTATGATTATTTATCTGAGAAGAGGTTATAATTTAGTACAGTAGGTTGACAAAAGTGTGGCATCTGCCTCAGAAATAACCAAATAATTGTGAACATTACCAGTGAGATATTAATCAGTATACTTTATGTTTGACTAAATCAGGATTGGTCAGTTAACTGGTGTGTTTGTTCTCTAGCCATGTCTAAAAATGGTGGCAATACTACCATGCCAGGAAGAAATCTATGGGGAACTGGAGAGTTCTGCCATCCTCCCCTGGGAAATATGTGTGTGTGGGTAATAGTGTCTGTGAGCAACCAAATAACTTTGCACTAGTGGAACATACCACAGGAAGTTAAAAAAACAAGTCCACTGTGCTGAATATAAATTTATCAAATAAAACTCCACAAAAATGTCACTACAATAGTTAAGCACTTTTGTCTTGTGAAAATTAAAATGACTTCTTCAGAATTAATGAATTTGCATTTGTCACTTCTTTACATAACCCTTTAAATAACAAAAAAGTTAATAAATATGTCATCCTTAAAGGTGCAAACATAAAAGATTTAAAATAATTCCTAAACATAATCAAAAAAGAACCTATCTAAAAATCTTGTTCTTCAAATAAATAAATGCTAACAATTAGCATTTTCCATCCATTACAGCACTGTAGAAAATTATGTAGAATAATCCAGAAACATACACAAGATTTATTAAATAATGTTCAATTGAAGCCCATCTTGAATGTTGTTGAAAATGTGTAAGTGCACTGTAAAATATGCAAAGTGTATACTAACATTAAATGCACCAACCATGTTTAACTCAGTAAATAAAAATTGATAATAGACTAATAATTTCATAGTACCACTATTGGCAATCAATGTCCATATTAAACTAGTATGATCACAATTTACCTGCCCGCATATTGAGAACAAATGCTATGGATATACATATATTCTTTTAACCCTAAAGAAGTGGCTGCATGCAGCCTGAACTGCCACAAAAATTCTTTGTCTTTAAGCTTGTCCTCCCCCCAGCCCCGGGATCCAAAATAATTATTTCTAAAATAGGAAAAACAAACTTTTTGAACCCCTTGCATGCTTCAGAATGTACATTTAATGTGTTCTTGGGGTTAATTTTAGAAATATCACAGCAATGTTCAGACACCTTTTGCATAGTGTCTTAGTTTTAACAACATAAAAACATGGACAGGTAGAACATTTAGCTATATAAAAGAAGAACTTTGCCATGGCAGTTTCCATGTTGTGGTATAATATTACTACACATTAATATTTCCAAACTTGGTACATTTCCTGTAAAACTTTATGAACATTGACTGAAAGATCCATACTTCAGTGTCCCTCTCTTAATTATTAGCTTATGTGCTTTACCCACTTTATACTGTCCCAACCTGTGTTTAATGTTTGAGGTGCTTTTAAAGACACTACATGGATTCTCTCCCACCAATAAAAGTAGAATCACTAGCCTTAATAATAATCCAGTTGTTCTTAATTATGTCTATAACCATGTTACTACTTGAGTTGTATTGAATAACCAAGGCTCTTTCAAGAGATTTGTCCATGTTGGAAGTTCATTTGGGATTAATAATTGTGGCTTCATTTTGTTTTAACCCACCTCCCAACAGTGGTGCCAAACTGAATGCTGTCCTATCATGTATCTCATTACTAATCTCCAAAACCAACTTTTTAGGGTAACTCCTATCCAGGAACACATATATTAATTTTTCGCTCTATGATTAATGTATCATTGAAACCATCCATGTTAAGCAAATAAATTGGCCTTTAATTAACCTCTTCTTCAAATTAAAGTGGTGTCAACTATTAAAATGCTAGTGGCTGTTGCTGAAATTGGGCTTCCTCAAAACGTTAAATGAAAATTCACCATCTGTTGTACTAATACTCACATCCAGGTAGTCAATCTTGTCCATATCAAAATGGCGTGCAAACCTAAGAAAACTGGTGGTGTTTTGTATGTGCTCATTAAAAACCTCTTGGCTCTTTTGGAAGCCATTCCATAAAATGAAATATCATCAAGATATCTTAAATGTCGTTTTCAGTTCTTGTATCCTGATTGAAAAAATGTACTTTTTTTAGAAGAACACATTAAGTAGGTTTACACAAATGGGGACACAAGCTGCTCCCATAGTGGCACCTTTGACTTGTTCCTATGTTTCCCACCTCAAAATGGATAAAAGTGTTCTCAAGAACTATGTCCAAATATTCCACAAACAATTTAATGTCACCAGTTGAGAGAAAGTAATTTTTAAAATGTTATTTAGAGAAGTGACCATTGCATGCACATTAGTCAGTATGTAATTTGCATATGACAAAATGTTTTACTGTGGAAAAATATTGTTGGAGTTTCATTCAAAAAATTCATATTCACCACTAGTGAATTCACTCACTTGAGTTCCTGTGGTATCTTTCACTACTGCAGATTTATTTAATTATCAGTTCAGTTTCTGCACATCTACCGTTACTTTTTTTTTTTTTTTTTTTTTGAAAGGCATTACCTTGGGTAAGGGGCAGTGGAAGACCCCATGACTCACAAAGAGAATGGTGAAAAAGGGGTAGGTGCTAGGCTAAAGACCCAGCTCTTTAACTGTTCGTATGGAGGCTTAGTCAGGGTGGATGCTGGAAATCCACCCCCAGGACAGCAGTGCATGTTCCCTTTATGCTCTTGAGGCCAGGTTGTATTTGTTGAATTAGTTATTAATTCAGATTTGTGTGCACTTTTTACTTGAACCTAGTGGTTACCAGTAGTGTGACTTGAGAGACTGTCTCACTGGTAGCTGTCAAACCTATCTGAGGTAGTAGAGTGGATCCAAGTGCTATAGCCCCAGTATGTTATGTACCTGGATGGTACAGTGCTTGGCTGTGATGGGATTCAAACCCTTCCAGTGCCAGTGCATTCTTCACATTTGTTTGCAAATGGTGTCATCCATCACACAGAGGAAGAACTATAGCAAAGAACAAAAACAAATAATTTGAATGGAAACATTAATAACAATAAAAATGTGCAGGTGAAAAAAAAGGATCACCAGCAGACAGTGGCGAATTTAACTAAGACTCTGTTGTAAAGTATGCATTTTTTTCACTGAAAGGGTATTCTTTATGCATGGAGCAGTCATTCTGAACAGTTGGTACCAAATTCAGTGGCAGATCTTGGTGTGGTACAGGACAAGGTATATGCACAACTTGATATTTGGGAAGGACAGTGAAAGTGGAAGTCAAGGTTGCGGTGTTGTATTAGACAAACCAAGCTGTTCTCATTTCCTTACATGGTCTTTTGCACTCTGGGTGTAGAGAATTGCTTTCTTTTTAAATATAGAACACACTGAATGTGTAAAATGTAAGTACTGGTAAAAGATAATGAGTACAGTTTAGGGAGAATATGTTTTGTCTCAGATGAAACTGTGATCTTTGGGATGAATTGCAATATTAATGCTGCAAAATAGTGAAATTGTGTTTTTATTTGTTCTAGTTAAAGAAACTAAAGGCCTTTAAAGGTGATGTGAATACACTATCCTTGGCAGATTCTTTCATGGTTTTACTAACACAGGTGCCAAGGTAAGGACAAATGAAAAACAAAACTTTTATTGACATTTGGAAAAAAATGGTGATATGCTTGCTTTCTGCCTGATTTTCATTCCAATCAGCTGTCCGTCTTGATAACTATAATAGTGAAAACCCTTTAAACCTTGCATTGTAATTTAGTTTAAATGTTTAATGTCCTTGCTTGCTTAGTTTAAAATTGCACATATTTGCCTGCCACACATTGATTAGTATCACATAAAATGTTTAATTTCCTTTTATTTTGTTGACCAAGATAGTCTGGCTGGGTAGAGCCCATTTACAGTGGAGTCACAAGGCTAAAAGTCCTTGTGAGTTACAGTCAAACAATACTGTTGTGCAGTACAGATTGAGAACTGAATCTACAGATTGTGAAATTAGACAGTGGAAGTACAGAAAACAATTTACAAGTTTGTGAGCCTCCTGCTTGCCCTGAATATTGCTGATCTGTGGCTGCATTTTATTTTGATTTGAAGCTCTTCATTTAAGGTTTGATCACTTTTATTTTGTATCTTATTCTAGAATTACATTTGCTTTTTTTTAAGTTTTCTTTTCTGTTGGGGTTTTACGACTTATTGGCCAGGGTCAGTTAAAAAAGTTACCAAAGAATTTCTTAGCAAACTGTGAATAGTTTCGGTTAATTAGTGGAAGGAGCTGAGAAACAGCAATTCTCTTATATTTAGAAATATCTGTATTTAGCTGAAGTGTTTGTGTGTCTCCTGTTTGCTCTGAATATTGCTGATCTTTGGCTGCATTTTATTTTGATTTGAAGCTCTTCATTTAAGGTTTGATCATTTTTATTTTGTATCTTATTCTAGAAATACATTTGCTTTGTTTTGTTTTCTGTTCTGTTGGAGTTTTAAGAGTTCTTGGCTAGGGTCAGTTAAAAAAAGTTATCAAAGAATTCCTTTGCAAACTGTGAATAGCTTCAGTTAATTAGTGGGAGGAGCTGAGAAACATTGGTGGCTTTGGAGCTGCCCACCCTTACTGTAAATCTCATTTTGAACACTCCTCCCAGTCCCATCACATCAGCTCATTCTACTGAGTAGAGAGAGATCATTTGGGAAGGCCCACCCCCTTAGTTTCTCAACCTTGAATTATCTTGTTTCCTCCTTTCCCACTTAACCTAAAGAAAAAAAAATATATTGCACTTTATTCATCTGCTTTTTCTGTGTTTGTGTTTCTTCCTACTTTATTACTTTATTTTGCTCTTGCTCCTTTTTCTTAAAAGTATTCAATTGCATTTATTCTTCTGCATGTATTACTGTTTGTTAGTAGCCTGATTAAATTGTAACTGTCTAAGCCTTTTGGTTTAAGCACTTGGGCTTCAGGCCACTTATTTTATGTTAGGAAGGTTTGTGGTCTACACTCTTGTGGCAGGAGAGGTAGCTTATGTCCTTCTATGTTGTGAATTGCTGGTTGAAGGCTTAGTGTGTATATTATACTAAAAGTGTTTTAGCTCTGGTTTAAGAACTTGGGCTTCAGGCCAGTTATTTTACATTAAGAAGGTTTGTGGTCTATACTCTTGTAGGAGGAGAGGGTAGATTCTGCCCTTCTGAGCTGGGAAATGCTGGTTGAAGGCTTATTGTGCCTGCTTATTTGAACTGTTTCTTTCTGAAATTGGTGTACTTTGTTTGCTGTAGCATAGACTAGATTCAGAGTTGCTGAATGTAGCTCTGTTTGTATAACTTAAACATTAATCCAGGCCATCTTTTTTGGAGGATGGTTCCCCTGCACCCTAGTCACATGAGTGTGCAGTTAGAACTCATCAGAGTGAAGGTTGCTGGAACAGGGCTCAGTTTTGAGCTTTTTTATTGGTTAATTGGTTAATTTGTTTAAATCAGTTTGCTTTTGTTTGCTACTGTTATATGTAAGTGTGTTTCTTTTTTCCTGATTTAAATCAATCTAAACAGAGTTTAAATATCTTTAGCATAGACTGGTTACAGGTTTTGCTATAGCCAGATATTTTGTGCGATTCCTGTGTTAGTGCTATGCCATCTTTTGTTGGCCAGGGCCTGCCTGCACTTAGTGGGAGTAAGTGAACTGGTTGAAACTGGTCTGGCATAGGGTGTTTAGCTAAGAGCTCAGAGACAAGGGTTGATTGGTCAATTCCAGTATTTCTATTTTACTTTATTTTTTGTGGTATTTAAACCCCGCATTTGCATGGGTTTGTGCTTCTTGTGTGTTGCACACTGCTGCTGCACTGTTTTAATCTTTTGCAAGGTATCTCAGCTGCATGCTGCATTTTTACCTTACCAGCACTCCTGCATAGGTGAGGCCCTCGCTTGCAGCTACTGTATCGAGTTTATCCAGCCCTACTCAAACCTATAGGTACTCTTCTCAGATAGTACCCACTCTACTATCCCTGACCTCTCTTCCACAGATTCTGACAACCATAGACAGACAATTTCCTATGGTTTATCCTGCTAGTCTGGTTGATATGGGCATCCTGAGACAGTGTAGCAGCTGCCTTATGTACACAGACAACCCTCTACTACTACCACCTAGGAACACAATATGTGAGAGATGCAATTACATTAAGAACCTAGAATCCTTGCTGTCTCAGTCACAAGCCAGTACATCTGGCACTAAGAAGGTTGTCTGCACAAACACAACAAACACCACACCTCTAACACCACCCACACCTGTACAACACACTCCTACATATGCAAAGGTTCTCAACAAAAACTTAGCTAAACAAAAGAGACCGCCAAAACAAAAACACACATGCACATCACAACCCACAGCACCAAGCACCACACATAGTACACACACCTATGTCTCACAACCTCTAAGGCCCAGCCACAAACCCAACATACTAATCATAGGAGACTCTATCGTGAGACGCACAAATGTGTCCCTCACCAGGCTAGACAAGGAGAAAGTCACAGTAAGTTGCTTGTCAGGTGCTAGAATCTGCTATATCATACAATCACTTGAGTCTCTTAACAACAGGTGCTGTTATAATTCTGTCACAGTCTATGTTGGTGTGAATGACTTGAGACATGTCTCTCTGGATTATATGAAGAGAGACATGATTGAGTTTGCTGATTATGTGTCCCAGGCAGATATGTCCCTACCCTTAAGCAGCATCCTACCGTCACCCAGAATGAGGCCTCAATACAAACAGAAAATGCAAACCAGGTCGCAGCTAGGATAAATGTACTATTGGCGTAGCAAAAAAATCAATATTCCCAAAAACAGCATCCACCAGCACAGCCAATGGTTCAGGAAGATGTAAATCACAGTCCAGTCTATAAAATCACAAAAAAAACTTTATTCCAACAGGTAAGCACTTTCATGGTGTTGCCACCACTCCTTCAGACCATTATACTGTTAACGATTGCTTCTTGCCAAATATACTAAAACGTTGAGAACAATAACCAATCAGAATCACATCATGGTTAAAATAAAGCCTATCACCCCCATATACCAATTAAGAACTTGCAGCTTCTTATCTTAAAATAATATACATATTTTCAATGTATAATAAAATATATACAAATATAAAAAATATGTATTGTGCTTCATTTAAAAAGTTTCCTATTTTTCAACACAGGCTTTAAAGGAACCCTGTCATTTAATCCTCTCCCCCTGTCAGCCCTCAATCTAATTATCCATCTTGTCTCTGATGTTTCTGTTTGGTTACTTAAATCTCCCCCTCTCTCATTGTCCCAGATTTTCTCAATAGCTAGGAATCTAATGTGTTTGCCCATTTAGTTTCACATGCTTCACCAGTGCATTTGTCAAGGTACCCTTCCTGATGTTCATCAGATGTTCTTTCATTTTAAACCTAAATTTTCTGTTGGTTTTGCCAACATAATATGCCGAGCAGGTATTGCATATAGCTAAATAAACTATATTGTTGGTATTACAATATGGTACTACATTGAATGAAGTTATCACACCTGTATCTGGATGCCTAAAACTTTTAGTGCTATCTATGTACTGACACTGATTACATTTACATTGGTTTGAATGACTTGAGACATACCTCTCTGGATATATGAAGGGAGACATGAGCTCGCTGATTATGTGTCCCAGGCAGGTATGTCCCCTAGCCTTAAGCAGCATCCTACCGTCACCCAGAATGATGCCTCAATACAAACAGAAAATTATTTACTTTAACAATTGGCTTAGTTGCTGGTGTCATTCCAAGGGGATCCAATACCTGACAGCCTGAGAGGACATGATTGGCAGACCACGATGCTTTGCCAGAGATGGCCTTCATCTGTCTCCCCTCACCTTCAGGCTTCTGACAAAGGTTCTTGCCTCCCCCATAGTGCCTTTTTTTAGGCAAAGTCATGAGCACAAAATTAACAACATGAAAAATTCTTCTAAATGAAATGTAAAGGTCATGCCGCTAAACGCTAGGAGTCTTAGCATGAAACTGCACTCATTGCAAGCATTCCTCACCCTGGAGTATGCTGACATTTCTGCAGTCACTGACACCTGAAGAGCACCCCAGCCTTACAAGGTTACTCATCCTACCATACTTTCAGACCCCAAATGGAGGGCTCCAAAGCCAAAGGAGGTAGAGTTTCAATATTTATCAAAGACATATACGTCAACAGGCTGGTCAAACGGTATGACACACAGAAGACATTCCAAGTGCAGTTAACTGTTGACAAAACACCTGTTCAAATCATAGCTAACTACAGACCCCCAGCCATGGCTCAAGACACCCACTCCAGTTGTCCGTACTTACTTGAATTCATCAAGATTCAACCCTCTACCCTGATCCTGGGTGACTTTAATTACCCAACCATAGAGTGGAAGACCTATTCTAGCCCAAACATGAATGCCCAGAGATTCCTTGACTTCATCAATGCCAATGCATTGGATCAGCTGGTCGACACCCCCATGAGAGGTGAAAATATCCTGGACCTGGTACTAACTAACATGAGTAGCCACTGTAGCACCCCAATAATGTCATCCTCCTTGGTAAGAGCCGACCTTAAATTGATCACTTTTGACGTCACCATCTCCCGTGCCCCCCCCCCACCTTGTCAGGGTCAAACAAAAACATTTTTCCAAAGCTGACTACAATCTCCTGAGAGAAGCTATGAGCAGCTTCACAGCCACCATCCCTTCAGTTGAAACAAGCACTAATGTCTATGCCTACACCAAAAAACTATATGAGCACCTACATAGCTGTATGGACTCAACAATACCTGACAGGACCAAATCATCTTCTCAAGGAAGAGTAAACCTGTCTGGCGGACAGCAGCAATAAACAAACTCTATAATAAAAGGAACAATTGCTGTCCAGGACCAAAAAGGAACAGGTGCCAAGTCTGAAGCAATCTGTCCCTTATCTGAACAAACAAATAAGGTCACTGGTGAAATCCTCTAAGACTAACTTCGAGTCCAAATTGGTCACATCCACTAAGGACAATCACAAGGCCTTCTTTACATACATCCACAATCTCAGCGGTAACACCCAAATCTGCTCTGAACTGGTGGTCACGAACACCACATACACAAACACCAATGATATAGCCAACCTGCTGGCAGACAAGTTCAGTGAAAACTTCACCCCCCCCCCCCCATCAGTAAATCAGGACATGCCCAGCACCCCCCCCCCTCCCCTCACCACTAGGGAGCAGGTCTTTAATGCCCTCTCAAATGCAAAAAATACAGTCTCCATGGGACCCAACAACATCCCTGGCTGCACCCTACATGAACTCAGTCATGAGCTCTCAGCTCCATTAGGCAACTGAGTAAATGTCAGGAAAATCCTAATAGGACAGCTGAACTTTATTTGAGGTTAGTCAGAGTCTCTTAACTTGATGGCAGGTGTGTACCCAAAAAGACTGAATGCTGTAATTAAATCAAAAGGTGCTTCAACAAAGTATTAGTTTAAGGGTGTGCATGCTTATGGAACAAGCTTATTGTACATTTTTTATTTTTTTGTTTGTTTTTCAATTGCATTGTACAGGTAATAGGTCACATTAAAGGTGGGAAAAGGTCTGAAATGATTTATTGTGGTCTTATTTTTTTATATCACAAAAACTGGCATTTTAACAGGGGTGTGTAACCTTTTTATATCCACCGTTTTATATATATATATATATATATATATATATATATATATATAGTATATGATAACTTGCCATATACTCGTGTAAATGAAACTCAGAAGATCGATCTTCAGAACATCGAAAAATAATAAAAAACAAATTAACAGCATTTTTGTTGGGGGCCAAGCCACCCACGCTCTCCACACCCCCTGTTAATTATATATATATCAGCTCCAAAATCATACCATAGGGGGAAAAGGACAAATTTCCAACTCTCTAGTATTCATGATCTCACACAGAAAAAAAGCTGACAGTATGCTATCAGCTGATTTTTAATCAGCTGTACTGAATTTTTACTATGCAATGAATGCACAACTTGACCACCTAAATGGTACTCATGAGCACAAATGTGCAGGTGCATGTATAGTGCTTTCCATTCCCTAATAATGTGCATCTCATGGTGAATGCAGCAATGTGTTGTGAACAAGGGGATACTGTTTTGTCCCTTAGAAATGACAGACTCCTCAGATATATCCTGGTGGCTGAAATGTAGAACAACAATGGAGATTCTCTTTAACATTGCTTCTCCTGCACTGCATTGATGTACTGTGCAAATGTGAGGACAAAAGTGTCATACACATGCTCAGTAAGTCAGTAAAGAAGGATAAACGCAGAGGAAGACTTCAGCACCTTTATATAAAGACATTATTTAAGAAAGGCAAGCTATTTCTTTCTTAAATTATGTCATTGTATAATAGTAACACTCCACTCCTAAGTGTGGGTATATCAGGGTTTACCCACACCCAGTCATGGATTATTGGTTGAGTGTATGATTTTCAGCAGATTGGAGTCTTGTGTGAAGCAGAGGGCAGTGATGGGTAGACTATAGCCTAATCCTTGAATTAGTATACATTTTGATCAGTGCTAATACTTTGTCTTAGGCTCTCTGTGTGTATATGAAAGGTGAGGTTTTGGCCAAACAGAAGGCCTAGACATTTTTGCACTTTGACCCATGGAAACAGTGTACCAGAAGAGTCGGTGATATTGATAATTTGTGAAGATTGTACTAATTGTGCTGTACTTAGTAACATGACAAAGTTCTTTTGACCGTTTACAATAAATTTATTGTTATGAAGCTGATTCCAGTTAGTAATAAAGTCATTTTGAAGTTCCTGATTTCTGAATGCTGCATCTGCATTGTCTAGTCTTACTGAGGAACTGTATTGTGCTGAAAATGGGCTCTATCCAGTCAGACTTTTCTGATTAACAAAAACAATAAATAAACAAAAAAGTGTCTAACAGGTCATTTCCCTCAAAGTTCGTTTAATGATGGGTCAGTCAAATAAAATTCTGTAGTGTTTCCTGAAATGCATATTCTCAAAGAGCAAGAGTTTTGCATTACACAGGAGAACATCTCCTGCATTTGTGTGGAGAAAATGCATGGTTGAAAAAAGGTGCTTTGTTTTTAAGTTATCCTTCACACTCGCATACTCTAAATATATATAAAGTTGCACTTTTAAGATGAATCCTTTGTTTTGTTTCCACAGCTATGCAATCCGAATTGAATTCATGATGTTGAAGGAGGACTTTACACCGTGCTGCGGAGCTTTAAACAAAGAAATAACAATTATTAGTCTAGCAACAAAAGGTAAAGCTAAGTGTTTTGTCTTCTGAAATTGCTTTAAGTAATAATGTTTTATGCAAGCAGTTTTGCTGCTCTACAAGAAGTCTTATGTCTGGGCTGTATTTTTAATTTATAAACTTTACTCTGTGCTCCAGGAATAAGCAGGAAATATAACCAGAGATGCCTGGGGTAGGTGTATTTTTTTGTCCCATGTGCCATCTCACCCTCCACTCACAACAAAACAAGCACTTCTGTTGGCAAGTTCCCTTGTGCATACTTTGTTTTAGAATGTATTTATAATTAGTTATGTTATTAGTTGATTTTTACTTTTTGATAGTTCAGTAAAAATATCTGATAGTTTTCATGCCTCCTTTTAGTCACTGTAACCATCCTTCTTAAATCTGATGCAGTAAAAATAAATGAAAGTTAAAGAACTATTAAGATTCATAAGTCTGTAATAACTGCTGAATTTCATGGTTAGAACTCCAGTGCCCTTAATGTTGTCTGCATCATTAACACATTTGCAGATTCTAGTAAATGGAATCTCCACAGAACTTATCATTGCATGCGTAACTGTTACATTTACGCAGCAAACAAAGCCAGCTGCACACTGAAAGTAAAATTATTTTGAACAAAAAAAAAAAGAAAAGACAAAAAAAGAAAAATGGAACAAGGAATTAAATGCTACTTACTTGTTGGCGTGACTTATGCATGTAAATACAAACATATGAGGAGCATCAATAGTTTGTGAATATTTTGTTGTACATCTGGTTAGTTGAAAATTCTCCCTGTGGAACTAGTTATTATGTGACATTGTGAGATCGCAGACCCAAATCCTGAAAGTCCAACTGACTACCCTACTGAACTTCTACAAAACACAAGTAAATATACAACATCCGCTGTTATTAGATTATTTATCTGGCGGGAGGGGCTTTACACCCTCCATACCTCCCATCTGGGTTTGGACTTCCGCACTCCCTAGTTTAATATTCTAACTTGGACTTGGAAGTCGCTACTGTATTTGGGGAGGTGGCAAGGCATCTGTCAAAGTTATATCAGTTATCTTAATTCCAACAGCAAGGAGCATGCATTGTGGCTGTGTGAACTAGTAATAAATGCAATGTGTTACCCTTCATACAGTCCTAATTTTGAAGAAGTGGTCTCAAGCAAATGTGTTTTCACAAACTAGAATATAAAAAAACTGTTGAATCAAATTTGAAGCTTTTGTGATGGTTTGACGGAATAATCTTTGGATGTAAAATGGCCTTTGCTGTCATTGTGTCCAGTGAATATTGAAAAAAGTCTGTTCTAGCTGTGTAACTAAGCTAAAGATTTGAATCACATGTTCTAGGGTAGCTGTTTCATAAACATTCAAGATCTTAAAACTCAAGCATACCTTTCAACTGTACAGCTTTTCGCAGAATGTCCAGATTTTTGCCTCATATTTTTTGTCTGTTCCTCATAAAATTCTATTTTTTTGACAAATCGCTGGGATGATCTAAGGATTAAAGTCACTACATAATGACAAACATTTGAGTTTCGGACTACAAATCCCTCAGGAAATGCATGCTAACACAAATGCTGTTGTTATTCTAGCAACTTTCTAAGTTTATAAGAGCATTATTTAAAATGTGTCCCAATTTTTTGGCCTTTCTCCCACCATTATGCCAGGCTTTGTCCAGATTTCTTGTGCTGAGAGGTATGAACCCAAGTAATCAGAAAACAAGGGAGAGTTAGTTAGTAGTGCATGATAATGTCATAAACAAAACCTGGGTGATACACAAGCAATAATGCCCAACAATAATGCCCAACATTGACAAGGGCATTACCTAGAAATAATAGACTGCCCAGGAATGTTGTGAGCCCCAGTGTCACAAGCAGAGGGCCACACTGTCCCTGGAAGGTCCATTATTTCCCTGTAATACATACCCTATCTTGCATTATTACACTTAAAAAATGAACTATCATATTAAACCACAATCCATGGACAAATGTTTTAGCATTAATTAACTCTGCTATGGAATAAAATGCCTCTCAGTTTTGATGTTGTAACAGTTATATTTTAAAATGTATATTTTTTCTTATTTGACACTTACTTATATTGATAATCCTTTATTTTCTTTTATTTAGTTTAGGCATGTACTGCGGATATTGTATATAGTTAGCTATGTGTTCTTTTTCATCTTTTTATTTTTTCATTTTTTCTTTAATTATAAGCCATTTCTAGAACAAGTTGCTTTAAGTTTAAAAGTGACAAATCATATGCACTATCAAAATAAATTACAAGTGAAAAAATGAACTGTTAAATTGCTTTATATTTGCTTTATTATTAATGTATACATAGTTTTCATAATTTTGAAGTAAAATAGCTCCTCTTCCTAATGTTTCAGATTTAGTATAGGATATGTAATTGCTGTTGGAGGAAGTATTTTACATCCAAGCTGCAAATGGCGTACATAACACACATGCAGACATTGACACCTGCATGCATAAACTCACAAAGAGATGCAGAAAGGCACAGTGTCTTAGAATTTTACAGAAACAAAAATATGTACACACACAAGGTGCATTGGTGCACAGACATACAGTCTCTCTCACACACACACACACACACACACACACACACACACACACACACACACACACACACGTAAATGTAGAACATTCATGACTGTTAGATTATTTATGGGGTGAGAAGGGCTTTAAACCCTCCCTACCTCCAATCTGGGGTTGGACTCCCACACTCCCTACTTTGATATTCTAACTTGGAAGTCACTGCTATTTTCTGGGGATGTGACAAGGCATCTGTAAACATGATGTCACTTGCTGCCTTAATTCCAACAGCCAGCAGCATGTATTGTGGCTGCAATGTGCTACCATTCATACAGCTTTAATGCTGAAGAAGTGGTCTGAAACAAATGTGTTTTCACAAACTAAAATATAAAAAAACAGACACAAATTCACACACACAAATGTGGCCAGCAATTGCATCACTTTTATTGACTGTGCACACCTCAGATATTTTATTCTGATCGAATGAATGAAGAAATACATAAAAAATACCATCAGTGGCATATTTTAGGTTACTACTGTCAGTCATATACAATGCAAAGTATTGCAACTTCCTTCTAAACAAATCCATGTGTGCACATGCGCATGCACACACACACACACACACACACACACACACACACACACAGATGTATTCACTTTCACTGTGATCAAATAAATTGTTTTATACGTAAATAATAGCCATGGTAATTGTATTTCAGTTCATTACTGGCCTGGCAGACTCAGTCTAAACCACTTCACATGAGTGAACACATGTACACACACACATATCCTATAACTGGTGTTGCGGTTGCATGCTTTAGTTCTGTTGTATTTTCTCTGCTCAGTAACTGCAGCTCTAAAAGCAATATTTAGCCAAGGGAATGAAAATAGGCTTTGTCAAGAATTCTGAACAGGACCCTTACAACTGCTGCTGCTTCTGCTGCAGGGCCGGCCTTTGGTCAACTGGTGGCCTAGATAAAAGGGCTCCACAGCACCCCCCCCCCCACACACACACACACACACACCACCCGGTGCCTCTATCCTGGTCTACCTACACCATTCAGATTACTGAAAAAGTGCCCCTGCTAGAGCAGCGCCCTAGGTGGCCGCCTAGTTGGCCTACCTAAGGCTGGCTATGCTCTGCTGCAATTGCTGGGTAAGTTTGTTTATTCTTATTTTGTTTATTTATATATTTTTCATTTTTCCTACTCTTTAGTCATGACTATTTAAGAGCTGCAGTTATCAAGAAAAAAGGAAATTGTGGCCCCCATTAAGGATTTCAACCTTAGAGTGTGAATTTCATGCTAGAATAGGCACTCTTTTTTTTTTTTTTTTTTACGGTGCTGTGTGTACATTAAAGCCCTGTTTGGAACATGAGGTGTCAAATGGAGATCGCTGATTCTCCAAACCCATTTTCTAACCTAACTTCTAAACTAACTTCTAAATGTAATCTTCTCATATATATATATATATATATATATATACAAAAAGGCATATATATATTTTAAACAGAAACAGTATTTTGGGATAAAACCTAATATCCATTCCTACGGCAATATGTGTGCGTATCACACACAAATGTAGACACAGTGTTTAGTAGAAGTATAACATGATATATAAAACAGCTAGATTTTTCTGGAATATGTATATAACTCAGTTTAAAGCTATGCACTTGCTGATGGCCTTTAAGGGTACATAATTTGTAAATACAGTATTGAAAGAAAGGAGTCAAATATCTTTATTGAAATTTTCAAATCAAAAATAAGTCACCAGTATTTCTGATTATGGTGTCATTTTTTACCATGCTTGTATGAAAAGGCTACATTGCTGCCCTTCATTTTAGTCATCAGTAAATGTCTCTTATTCTAGAAATGTCCTTTTCTGTCCTCTCCAAGGCCAGATGGAGTCAAATTCATCAAGGCTCCTCTGTTTGGTACTTGGTTACATCCTGATTTCTAAAAATGTTTTGTTTTTTTATCATCTTTCTATTTATCTTGAGTCCCTAGGTACTGATAGTGAACTAACAGTCTAAGTAGGTAGACATTATGCTAAATTCAACTAAAGGAATGAGAAGAGCCTTGTCGCATTCCTTAATGATTTTATGGCTAGGGCCCATATGTCAACTTTGCATGTTAATTTCTGCATTACAGTCTTATTCTGGTCCTAAAACTAGACACATTTTGTAATCTCATTTCTTCCACTCACCACCCTTCAATTGAAAATTAGTAATAGTAATGTGGCAGCTTTCATAGCAGTTGAAAGATACATGTGTACCTTTACTGATGTAACTGCTCTTCCCAGGAATATCAGTCTTGTCTATAATGGATTGACACTAGGAGTGACGCTGCTGATCCATTTTGTAGATTTATGGTTTGAGTGACCAGTAACATGGGACGTATTGTGAAACAGCCAGGCAACATTCATACAGAATGTTATTATAACCCTTGAACCACAGGTGATATAGAATCTTTTCAGCTGAATTAAACTAAAGCCATAATGTAGCTTGATAAAAGGAACCTATCAAATACTGAACCGTGAGAGAGAAGGAGTGAAGCTGGAAGTTCTGCAGCAGTTAGTTGTGAGGTAGTGCACAATTGTCATGTCCACATTACAGATTCCGCAAAGGAGGTCACTACAGTTTTGACTTTGTCCTTGTTCCATTGTGTAAATATTTTGAAATTTACTGTAATATGTTTGTACTGTAACATGTACAGCACACAGTATATAAGGTTGTTGGATCTTCTCCCCAGAAGTTTTCTTCAAATATCAAAATGAATATTTTTTTCATTTGGGGTTACTTCTGATTATTTCACTTTTTTTTTCAGATTGTCTAAGATCCATGTATTTTATTTATTTATTATCATTTTGTTAACCAGGTTAGCCCTGCTGGGCCAAAACCCATTTTTATACGGGACATTGGATATTAAACTTAAAAGACCTATTTTACATTGGAAAAGTAATAATAGGTAAAAATATGAGTGATTATAAACAGACAACATAAGGTAAAGCATACCTCTACAGGGATCTGAGACTGAAGTAAAACATTTGCCATTGGAAAACTTTAAGTGACTAAGCTGTATATACTAACTTCAAGAACTTATCATTCTTAATTATATTAAGATTGAAAACTGAAGACTTCATTTATTACTGGGAATGTTACAAGTGAATAGGAACACACACAAATGAAGTTTTCTGTACCTCTTTCTTTTGGGATTTAAATTCTTAGCTTGGCAATTTAGTATGTTCTAAATCTGCAGCCTTAAAGTAGACGGTTCCTTCAAAAATTCATCATAAATTTTTACTATTTTCCTGTAACTGCTTTAATTTCAATAAACAGTAGGTATGCACTGATCCATTAATTTATATCATAGTATCAGGTTAGGAAGTCAGTCCTTGAAATCATTTTCTTTTATCCGCAATAAAAGTTGCTATAAGCCATGCTCCACATTAATTTATCCATGATTACCTTAAATTTCACCACCACAGATGCTTTTGTTGTATGTGTGGTAGGTTATTCAACTCTTTAGTTACCTTTAAAGTAAACTTTTTTGTTTAAATCTAGATATCCTCAAAATGTAAATCAAGTGCTGGAAACAGAAGACTATAATCAATTATAATTTAATTCAGACACATTCAAGAAAACAAAGTTTTTTTCAGGTATAGACATGCTATGTAAATAGTTGGTTTTGTAATGTTTATTTTTGGAATTGTTTCTTCACTTTAAGCTTTGACTATGAAATTATTTCTTTGATATACATACTGTACATGTTTATGTTTGTGAAAATCAATAAAAATGAATTTACTAAAAAAATGTTCATGTTCAACTTGTTTCTTTCTCCTGCATTCCTTTCATGTTGTACCCTTTTAAGACTGATACATTCCAATAAGGCTCCTTGTCAAAACTAAACCTCCTCTTAATTATTTGCATTAGTTTGACATTATAAGGAAGTTTCATAAGTCCATTATTTCCCTGTGTACATTTTTGCACATTTTTGAGTATATTGGTCAAAATAATAGTACTGGGATACCATATAATAAATTCTGTATTTGTAAAGAAACTTTTTAATGTAGTACACAGAGTTGCACTATTTTTTTCATATTCATAAACTCCCTTATTACCTCCACAACATTCACATGCTACTATATGCTGATGACATGGTAATTTATAGGTCCATTAGCAATCATTATGTAATACAAAACTATCTCCTATATGACCCCTTAGCTCTAAACACCTGGCTCACTAATAAAAAAAATCATACTTAGCATAAATAAGATGAAATATATGATTGTACAGCCCCAAATTAGCCAAATGTCCTAAGAAACTAACAGTAGCAAATATAAATAAATATCCAGTCAAAATCACATCCACTTTCTTAATTTTCAATATCAAATCAAGAGAACTAGATTTAACATCAACTACCTTCTATACTGGGATTATAAAATCTTATACTTTCTCTCCCACCCAGATAGAGGAAGCCTAGGTAAAGGCATACTGTTTGCAAAAATGGAATGCCGTCTACTTCTCATAGCTACAACATTAAAGAAAAACACTGCAACCTTAAAACTTCATTCCAACAAAATTTCTAGACTTATTTCTATTTCTAACAAAACTGAATGTTACTATCTCTCTAGTGAAATAGCTAACTGGCTCCCAACAAAGTAAAGAGTTAACCTCCTATTTAGTTCACTGTTCTTTAAGTTACTTAACTAAGACACTGTCTAACCCCTCACTGCTAAACTCATTCCTGCTGCACCAAGCTGTAGTCTCAGGAACCAAGCCCATTCGGGACCCTCCCTTGAAATGCAGAGAAGAAAACTACAGGCTTTTGAGGGGAGATCTATAACTGGCATGCAGAGCATTGTTAGACCACACTCTGCTGGACCTCCTGCATATCCATAAAAACAAAACAAAACAAAAAAAAAAAAAAACACCAGAATTCTAAAGACCTAAATCTTGCCTGTGATATAAATAGGACTTTCTGGAGAGATAGGTACGTATCTCAGAGACTACCATGTCTATGGAATAGGCTCCCCATCCATGGGAAGCAGAGTTCCTCCCTAACCCAATTCAAGTGCAACTTGGACAATTGGATGGGAAACTGGAAATTCATCCCTAATTTGGCACCTATGTCTCTAATGGACACAGGCTGCCTGTAAATGATTCATCTCCCAGGCCCTAGCTTGTAAATGTCCCATCTCCCAAGC
Organism: Protopterus annectens; assembly: GCF_019279795.1. Classification (NCBI taxonomy): domain Eukaryota; kingdom Metazoa; phylum Chordata; order Ceratodontiformes; family Protopteridae; genus Protopterus; species Protopterus annectens. The sequence goes on from NC_056729.1 coordinate 744,178,239, forward strand.
CTATGCATACACTTATCAAGGGTATCAGAACTTGTCAGAGATTTGGGATGCATGGCTAGGCTTAAAAAGGCCCTTGTGGTCATTAACCTAGTAAACACATATGAACCTATAACAGTGTAAATGTCTTAACTCAGGCCTCATAACTTAACTCTCCTGTCGGCCCAGTCATGCCTCTGTGTGGTTTCCTACAACCATGATCCCCTACTACCACTATTACTTGTATATAGCTACTTCGTATACCTACACTTATTCCTCTACAAAATATTTAACTAATATATATATATATATATATATATATATATATATATATATATATATATATATATATATATATATATATATATATATATGGTTCCACTTCATATCATCAAATTATCATTTCATCGAATTTCAAATCATCGAGACCAAATCATCGAAGACTCATTTCATCGAAAACTCATATCATCGAATCCCAAATCATTGAAAACTATAAAGCAATTAGAAATAACATCCCAGACACTATTTGCTATGTTTATGCAGGGGGGCAAGCCCCCCTGCACCCCCCTTGTGGGCGGCTCCACACCCCCCGTAATTAAATATACCAACTCCAAGGTCACACTACAGTGGGGTTAGGAAATTACCTTTTCCCCCCACTGCAGTGTGACCTTGCAGGTGGTATATTTATTTATGGGGGGTGCAGGGGGGCTTGCCCCCCTGCATAAACGTAGTAAAAACTTTGTGGAATGTTATTTATAGTTGCTGTATAGTTTTCAATGATTTGAGATTCAATGATATGAGTTTTCGACTAAATGAGTTTTTGACGATTTGGTCTCGATGATTTGAAATTCGATGAAATGATAATTCGATGATATGAAGTGGAACCATATATATATATATATATATATATATATATATATATATATATATTAGTTAAATATTTTGTAGAGGAATAAGTGTAGGGATACAAAGTAGCTATATACAAGTAATAGTGGTAGTAGGGGATCATGGTTGTAGGGAACCACACAGAAGCATGACTGGGCCGACAGGAGAGTTAAGTTATGAGGCCTGAGTTAAGACATTTATACATGTGTGTGTGTGTGTGTGTGTGTGTGTGTGTGTATTTTCCTTCTTATGCCTTCTCTTCTTAACTCTTTCTTAATCTTCCATGCCATGTCTACTCTTCTACTGTACTGCACATTTCTGCATACCATCAACAATCAGTCATACTATATAGAATTCAACATGTAAATGTTAGATATATATAACTGTGCATATCCTAAGTATATGTAGTACTGCTTTGTATAATGTTTCCACCTCTGTATTCAAAAGTTTTGTTGTATTACATTCAGAGCCATACCCCAGTAAACACACTTAAATACATAAAATAAATAATTTCTGATTTTTACAGTGTTGCCTGTCAGTTTTTTGAGTGCTCTTTCCGGAAGTACCAATGATGCAAAGTAAATTCACTGAAAAACATTTTCAGCACCAGTAGAATTTGTTCTTCCACCTCACTGTTGCATGACCATGGAGTGGGTAAATGTATGTTTGGGACATATGTGGGTGCAAGGGACTTTCCTCCTTACAAAAAAATACCTAGTTTGAGAGTTACTGAAAATGGCTTTCAGTGACTTGTTTTTTACATTTATTTCTGTGGATTGACACCGTTCTGCTTTAATTTGATCTAGAAACAGTTTGGCCAGTATAAACCCTAAAGTTAATTCTTGAATCCAAAAGTCACAAACCAATGAAAGGTTTCCCTGGTAATGATATAATAAAAATTAAAATTAAACACCAAGGCCCAGCGATAATGAATGAAAAACTTTAGTACCGCATTTGTCTTAAACAATCCAACAGCCTTCCTCAGAATACAATGAAATAGTAAATGAATATAGTAAATACAATTTATAATATAGTTTATGCACAATACTTGCTCCATTTTCAGATCCAAGCTTTCTGTTAGGCATTTTTACATGTCCAGGTTCTTGTACTTCTTGATTTAATGATTACTAGTCTTTGGATACCAGTCATTGCGCTCCACTGTTCATATGATAAAATGTAGCTTCTGCAAAACAGCCATCCAGTTTCACCTTAAAATGCTTTTGCTTTTCTGAAGTGAATAAATCACACTGAGGAGGATGCCCTGTTTGTTACACAGGCAGTTGGTAGAAATTCTATCCTTTGATAAGTGGTTTGACTGAGCTAGAAAAGCAAGTCTTACATCTCTTCCCTACCAGTAGACAACCATGTTGGAATAAGAAATACCATAACTATAATGAGATTGTGTTTCAGGAGAGATAGAGGAGGTACACTTTTAGGATTAGGTTTTGAAGGGAGTAGTGAACTCAATAAGTTCTGTTCCAGCCGAAGTAGCTCAAAATACAAAGGGAGTCTGAATGTCCTAGACGATCATGAGCTTAACTTCTGTTCTCCCATTGTGAAAACAGAAACTGAGAAAAAGGAGTGCCATTGAAACTGTTTTTTGGGTGAATTTCAGTTACCGGCTAGTAAGTACACTTCCTGAATGTTAGCAAAGAAGAAGAAATTTGGAAAATCTAAAAGAAAATCAACCAGTTAACACTGTCTGGGAAGGATTCTTGAACTGTTCAGCAAAAAGCAGATAAAGCTTCAGCTTTGATTCAAGAGATGGCTGCTAGTAATTTATTAGAATAAAATAGATCAAATGTACTCAGAGATCATTAATATAAATGAAGCAGTGAAGGAATATATTAACTCAAAATAAAAGGCTGGAAAAAAGTAAAAGCATTAACTAGCTGTTCAGATGAACTGATAAAAGTGCAAAAATCAGAGGTTTTAATGAAAAAAAAGCTGGCTGAGTATGAGGCTTCTCAAAAGATCTGTTTCAAAAAATGACAGCATTAAAAGATGGAGCACACAGAGAAAACCTGAGATTTTCTGCTGTACTAGAGAAAATTGAAAGGAACCAAATGTATTAATTTTAAGAAAGTACATAAAAGCAACTAGATTGATATTCTACAGCAGGATTTGTTAACTGAAAGGGCACATTCAGTGTATTCTCCAAACGTGGCCATCAGAAAGCAGCCAAAACCTAAATGATCAAAGATGGAATTATTCCAGCAGAAAAAGTTGATCCTGACAAAACTGTGGCAGAAGGGTAAAGTATTAAAAACTGGAGACAGCAGAGTGTTTGTAAAAAAACAGATATCTACTTGGCTCCAGGCAGAAGAGATTTAACCTGCTGTATCCAGCTGTCTTCAGAGTATTTTTTTCCCGGATGATCAAATACATATTTTGATGCAGAACTGGCTAAGAAGCAAATAAAAAAAGTTTATCCAACAAAAAATGAGCCAGCAAGCAGAAGGGGACTCTGCCTCTCATTCTTTTGACAGTAATAGAAAAAAAGCACAGAATTTGACTAGAAGAATGAGTACCATGGACTTGAAACATAGTCTGGCATTGGGAGATAAAGATGAACAGGAAGAAAGCCAGCAACACTGAAATTAGTAAGCAAATGGTAGACTGTAAAGCATCAGTCAACTTTGTGTAATATAGCTTTGCAAGAAACAGTAGCTGAGAAAGACTGTCCTTTTGTTGACTTTGTTGAACTTTTGGGTGGCCTGTAAAACATATACCCTACTTTATGTCATTAATGTTTAGAAAGACACCAGAAGGTGAAAAAGTGACTCTAAGAAAAACAATTCTGTACTTATTAATATCTGTGTAAACATGTTATGATATAAAATGTGTGTTATATATAGTATATAGTAGAACAGTTTATATAGTGTGTATTAAGGGGTATTTTGAATGTGGAGGGAATCTTTTCAGTGACTGTTGTATATGTTAAACATATTTTATTTATTATTTATTTATTGTATTTTGCTTACCAGAAATTTTCAGCTGGGCTCAAGTCCATTTTCAGCAGAGGCCAGGGAGAAAATCAGTCAGAGCACAGGCTGTAGCATGTGGTTTAGCATGGGTAAATTTAACTTTAAGTTAGGTAATGCATGTGGGTGCAGCTGTTGATTTGGGGCAGTTATTCCTATTGGCAGGGTTAAGCTTCATTTTTTGAATATGTACATAGTTTTGTGTGTGTTCTAAGTTAATAGGGGATGTGGGTATTCTAAAAATGTACTTAATTTTTTGTTTGAGAGCTTTCATTAAAACAAAAAGTTTTAATGAAATAAAACAAATGAAAAATGTGACATAAGTTCAAATGGAGATAGAAAAACAATTGTAAAGATCAGCCTGCCAAACATTATTGTGTGCATGTAACACAAAAGTTGGAAATACACATTGGAAAAATGTTGTGTATAATAGGTGGGAATAGTAGCTTCTTATAATAATGGTTATGTTACCCATATTAACTTGGAAAATGGCATTACAAGTGTAGACAGAATGGAAAGCATACTGAATTATATTATGAAATGTAGAGTGCAAATATCAATGCTTCTGGAGCCACATTTAGAAAGAAGTGATTATGTGAATTGGACAAAGTAAGGATTTCAGAAAATATATTCAACAGAAAATCAGGTACAAAGGAACACGGAAGCAATTTTATCAACTGATAGAGGTGCTACACTAATGATAGAAGATGGGGAAAAAGAAAGAGGATTATGCTAGTGTGAATTTATATTCTACCAAAAGCTGATATTATAGAGCTTAAGAAAAGTTTATGAGAAATAATCAGCTTTCAGTATGGAATGTTACTTATAGGGGGGAACTGGAACTTGATTTGCAATAATGAGTATGTATCAGGGAGACCAAGAAAGAAAATATAACAAAAGGGTAGATTTATGAAAAAAATGTGTGAAAATATTTGATATAAAAGATGTGAATTCAGTAGTAGGAACTCAGAATTTACATATTATTCACCAAGGTACAGTAAGTGGGCTAGATTACACAGAAATTATATTTCACAGGCACATGTGCATTTAATTAAAATCTTCAACACACATCCGATAACTATTTCAGATCATGCAGCAATAGAAACTAAGGTAAAATGCCAGGTATTGAAGAACAATTTAGGCAATGGAGTTTCCCACCTTCCTATTAAAAAGAGAGGAATTTAAGGAATAGTATTCAAGAATTATTAGGGAATTTTATCTGTAAGAGGAAGAGTGCGAGAGTTAAGTGGGAGAAGCTTGCAATTCCAACAAAACAATGAGGTTTAGGATTACCTGGATGTCCTTCAAGGATGCATCTGCAGTCATAACAAATGGGTTGTCCTGTCGTCAGGCAGCCCTTCGGTCGGCCGGATTCCAAAGTTTGGGTCTGGCCTCGGCTGGTGTCGCACTTCACCCGACGTCATCTCTGCTGGTCTTCGGGTATAAAGGCATCAGCCGACGCCATTTTCCTCAGTCTTTCTTGCCGTGTGGCGCCCGAAGCAGAAGCTGTTCACAAGTGCCGGTCGGTCAGATCCAGAGATTACTACTACCGAATACTACTTCGAAGACTTCTAAAAAGCTAAGTACCCCGTTGGGGACTCTTTCTTGCCTCAGCCGATGTCAGAAAAAGTAAATAACTGTTTAACTTGTGGGAAACAAATACCTCATAAAGATTTCCACTCTTACTGCTTACCTTGTTTAGGCCCAGACCACGACGTAGCAGCCTGTTTAGCCTGTGCTTCCTTCAACCGACGAACGCTTAGACGTCGGTCGGAGTTTGCTGAACAGTTTTTCGGCTCAGATTTTGCGTACATTATCCCGGCGGATCCTCCGACTACTCAAATTGTTAAAAACGCAAAGAAAAGACCGACACTCGCGGTCCGCGGTTTCGGCCGAAACCACGGTTAAGCAAACCGCGAGTGTCTCGGTTTCGGCCGAAACCGAGCAAACGAGTCAATCTTCAGCCGAATCCATGACTACTACCGAGGCTCCTGCTACCCTAGTTGAATCGGCCTCTGAAGTTTTGCCTACTAATGTGGTTCCTAGTGAATTATCAGACACCATCCCTTTGGATGTCTCTACCCCAGCACGTGGTGCTGCTAGGCCTCCTGCAGCCATGTCTATAAAGGCTTTTGCCAGGGCTAAAGCAGCCAAAACTGCTAAATCAGTGCCTGTTAAGCCCCCCTCACACAGGCCCAGTTCCAGTTCACAAATGCTTACTCTGGCAAAGGATCTCATCTCTTTAATTAGGGGATCCCAATCTCACCCAGACAGGGCCTCTCAGCCTCCAGAAAAGAGACCTAGAGCAGAGCCCCCAGAGCCAGTGTCCTCTGATGATTCTTCGGATGATTCAGACATTACAGACCATCCAGAGGCTCCTTTTTCTACTTATGAAGATTCTGATGCTGAAGAATCTATTCCATCTGCCTCTCCACCCGAGGAATTTTCCTTTGGGGAAACCTTACATGCCATGAGAGAACAATTCCAATGGCAGGGACAAGATTTCTCAGATTCAAGAAAAAGGCTTAGGACCTTTCTACACTTACCACAACATAGGCCCTTAGCTATACCTCCAGTTCTGCCTGTTGTGGATGATGCATTTAATGATGTTTGCACTGCTCCTGATACTTTACCTCCAGCCCCTGCCAAACCAGATAGGTTTTACAGGGTACCAGACACTCATCACCACCTATACAAGGCCCCACTTGCAGATCCTGAGACTATCTCCCAGGGGCCTAAGGCAGTAGCTTCGACCTCTGCAAAAAACCCTCTCCCTTCTGAAAGGGAATCCAGGTCCTTAGATAGATGGGGGAAAAAAGTTTACACCTCTGCTACTCTCTCAGCTAGAGCTTTGAACTGTCAGTTTCATATGATCCAATACCAAGAGTTTATGCTTGATCAGTTAACTAAGAAACTGTCCTCTGATGACTCCTTAGATAAGAAATATGTTTTAAAAATGGTGAATAACATTCAGCAGGTTAGTAACCATTCTTTAAAATGTGGCTATGATGCACTGGAGGCTTCATTTAGATCAGCCATGACTGGCACAGTTATAAGAAGGCATGCGTGGTTGAAAGAACAGGTCTTGCCGGATCATGTTAAAGCAAAGCTGTTAGATGCTCCTATGGATAAGGCCAGTCTATTTGGTACCCCTGCTCAGCAAGTAATGAAGAAAATGGAAGAGAAGGCAAAATCTGTACAAACAGTTAAGGATTTCTTACAGGTTCAGCCCCCAAGGTTTAGCAGGAACTGGCCTTCCAAAAATTGGTCCTTTCCAGACTCCTCAAAATCTCAGAGAGGCAGGAATAGACGTTCCACAGAGGAGGTGCCTACAGAGGACGCCAGTGGCAAGGCAATAACCAGCGAGGCACAGACACAACCACTGCCACCGCAACAGGACAATCACAGTGACTTGGCTCTGACACCGCCTACCAGGGAACAAATAGCAGCACCTTTAGGCGGAAAGTTAGCCTTATTTTCAAAGAATTGGCACTATATCACAAAAGACAAGTGGATTTTGCAAACCATAGACCAAGGCTACAGATTTCACTTCCACACCTTACCAGTAAAAAGAGGAATGCCAAACCTACCTCCAAATCAAAAAACCGAAGCTCTAAAGCAGATAGCTCAATTAACAAAGATGAGAGCTGTGGAAAGAGTACCACTAACAGAACAGGGCAAAGGATTCTACTCCAGACTCTTCCTAGTACCAAGAAAAGAGAAAAGTTGGAGACCTATTCTCGACCTGTCCGTCTTAAACACATTCATCATTGTCCCAAAATTCAAAATGCTGACCCTACAGCAACTTCTTCCCATGCTGGGCAAGGAGTGTTGGCTGGTAACTCTAGATCTCAAGGAGGCATACCTGCACGTCCCCATACGACCAAATTGCAGAAGATACCTCAGATTTCTTGCAGGATCAGAGCATTATCAATTCTCAGCATTGCCCTTTGGCTTATCTACTTCACCCAGAGTATTCACAAAATGCCTGGCATCAGTAATCGCTCATTGCAGGCTACAGGGAATCCAAATTTATCCATACCTGGACGACTGCCTGATACAAGCGGACAACAAAAGCAAGCTGACAAAAGACTTACAAAGAGTCATTTGCTTACTACAAGCCCTGGGATACACAGTCAATTTAAAAAAGTCAAGACTGATACCATCCCAAACAAGAACATTCTTGGGTGCGGAATTGGACACAGTAAGACAGATGGCATTCCTAACTGCAGAAAAACAAGAACAACTCCCTCTTTACTTCTTGGCATTAACAAAGCAGAACAAACTAACAGCAAGAAAAGTACTGCAGGCCTTGGGCTTCATGGCATCATGCATAATCCTGGTCCCCCATGCCAGACTGCATATGAGAAAGCTACAGTGGTACCTAAAGAATTTATGGTCTCAACACAGGCACAGCTTAGAAACTGAAATCCCACTAATCCCATGCCTGAAACAAGAGTTCCTATGGTGGGCTCAAGCATGCCAGTCAAACCCAGGCTTGCCCTTCCACAATTTTCAAGCAAACCAAACCATCACAACGGACGCCTCAGACCTAGGCTGGGGGGCACACATGTTGGACAAATGCATACAAGGATTATGGACCCCAGACCAGCTGCACATGCATATAAATCAAAAAGAAATGCTGGCAGTAAAACTAGCAATCCAGAATTTCAGACCATTCCTCAAAGAAGGCCATTTAATGATAAGGACAGACAACACCACAGTCATGTGGTACATCAACAAACAGGGAGGCACTCATTCATACCCCCTATGCAGAATGACTCTGGACCTTTGGAATATGGCTCTGAGCTACAACATCCAGTTACAGGCAATATTTGTACCGAGAAAAGAAAACACCCTAGCAGACATGTTAAGCAGAACCACCTCGGATGCTCACGAGTGGATGCTACACCCGGACATCTTCAAGGCCATCACAAAGAAATGGGGAATGCCACAAATAGACCTATTCGCATCCCCACTCAATCACCAGCTCAAGAAATTCTGCACAAGGACATACCACCCACTTGCATGGAAGGTGGACCCTCTATCCTTCAGTTGGAAAGGCCTGACAGCATATGCATTTCCACCTCTTCCTTTGATGCACAAGGTACTACTGAAAATCAAAGAGGAACGTCCAAGGATAATTCTGATAGCTCCGAATTGGCCAAGACAACACTGGTATCCATTGCTGAGGAGCATGTCTCGGGGGAGAATGTGGTCACTACCCCTGATGCCTTTGATGTTAACTCATAACAACCACAACATCATGCATCCAAACCTAAAAACTCTGCAACTGACTGCCTGGAACATCACATGACAGCAACTAACCCAGACTTATCCCAAAGGGTTAAAGACATTATCCTTGAAGCCTGCAGACCTTCAACAAGAAGGAACTATGCAGGAAAATGGAAAAGGTTTGTCATTTGGAGTACTGAAAGAGGAAAAGATGTGTCGAAGATAGATATTGCTAACATCCTGGAGTACTTGGCAAAGCTTCTCCATACAGGCCTGTCCTATTCCTCCATCAAGATACATGCATCAGCTATTTCTGCAGAATACAGCTTCGATCCCCCTGTCTTCTCACATCCTCTACTCAGGCAGTTCCTCAGAGGAATCAAGAATGTAAAACCTCCTAGGAAACCACCATTACCAGCATGGGACTTGAACTTTGTGCTAGAAAAATTGAAACTCCCTCCATTTGAACCAGCAGCAACAGCAGATCTTCAACACCTATCTTGGAAAACTGCTTTCCTACTGGCAATTACTTCAGCAAGGAGGGTTTCGGAACTACAGGCCTTAATGGCAGTACAACCCTTTCTAATCTTCCATCAAGATAGAGTGTCCATGAGAACTAATCCTACATTTATGCCTAAGGTGGTATCCAGAGTGTCTCTAAACCAGGCAATCCACCTACCTACCTTCTTTCCCAATCCACAGAACAGGGGGGAAAGACTGCTGCATACCTTGGATGTACATAGACAGTTACGCAACTACCTGGACAGAACCAAAGGTAACAGAAAAACTGACCAGCTTTTAGTAGCCTATGCAACAGGAAGGGAAGGAAAAGCAATTTCCAAACAGACAATCTCCAAATGGATAGGAAATTGCATAAGATTCTGTTACTCCTACCATGGAAAACCAATTCCACAGAACATAAGACCTCACTCTACAAGGGCTACAGCCACTACCACAGCTTTCTTACCAGGAGTGGCAACCAAGGACATTATTGAGGCGGCTACTTGGACCTCCGTGCATACATTTGCCAAGCATTATAACTTACCTCTATACTCTAGATCCCGAGCAGGGTTTGCCACTGCTGTATTGCAAGGGATCCTAACTACACCATAATTCTTCTTCCTCCTCCCTAGTTTGGCTATGGTATTCTACCCATTTGTTATGACTGCAGATGCATCCTTGAAGGACATAGTACAGTTTTGTACCTACCATAAATGTAGATGTCCGAACAGGATAGCATCTGCAGTCAGGATTACCCACCCTCCTTTCCCTCTGTGGTACTCCTAGGGTATTTACCCTCCTAATAGCTAGCTGGGGGGGGGTCTCTTATGGTGTATTTGTTTGTATATATGTACATACATGCTTATTTTTTGTGTTTGCCTTCTACCTTTTTGGAAACATTGGCATTTATCCAAAATTTAGCTTTCCAAGAGGGCAACTGGCATCTGGGGCAAGAAACACTGAGGAAAATGGCGTCGGCTGATGCCTTTATACCCGAAGACCAGCAGAGATGACGTCGGGTGAAGTGCGACACCAGCCGAGGCCAGACCCAGACTTTGGAATCAGGCCGACCGAAGGGCTGCCTGACGACAGGACAACCCATTTGTTATGACTGCAGATGCTATCCTGTTCGGACATCTACATTTATGGTAGGTACAAAACTGTACTTTTGAAGGGATATTTTAGAGCTACACAGCTAAGTCTCTTATGCATAACATAAACATACCACTACAATTTAAAGTGGAAAGGCATGAAGAAGTAGGGGGAAATTCAAGAAATGAGTGAGTAGAATTTTGATGCAGATACTTAATGAGAATAACAAGAGTCATACAGAATAGAGGGGTGGCACTGTGCTGTAGCAGATAGTGTTGTCATCTCTCAGCAAGAGGTTTCCTTGTTTGATTCTTGGCTTGGATGCTTTATGTGTGTAGTCTGCATGTTCTCCATGTGTTTGCATGGGTTTCCACTCATATTCCAAAGACATGCATTAAGTGGCATGGACAGTGTAAATTTAGCCATAGTTGTGGGTGTGTGGTGTGGAGGAACTACCAAGGCAGTGCTAGCCATGGCTCTAATGATTGTCACTGTTGAAGTGACACCCTGACCCCTTGGGCAAAAATGGGGAAAAGGGGTTGTGGATGGATGGATACAGAATATTATATTCATAAAGTAACAGAAAGTATACTAAGTACTAAGCCAATATTTATGTAATACAGTGTAATGTGTAAACACAACTGTAATTTTGTTCAAAATGTCTGTATTTTTTTGTGGAGCTTTTCACCGCAGGCTTCTGTTGAAAATTGGTTGCTCATCCAGTTGGACTTTCCCAGTCAACAAATGTCAGTAAATAAATAACTAATAGTATACACTCTACCATCCTTGACCTCTCTTACACAGATTCTGACAACCATGGATGAACAATTTCCTGTGGTTTTTCTTGCTAGTCTGGTTAATATGGGCATCCTGAGACAGATTAGCAACAGCCACATATACACGGGCAACCCTCTTCTTCTACCACCTAGGAACACAATATGTGAGAGATGCAATTACATGAAGAACCTAGAATCCTTGCTGCCTCAATCACAAGCCAGTATGTCTGGCACTGAGAAGGCTGTCTGCACAAGCACCAAAAACACTGCACCTCTAACACCACCCATGCCTGTACAGTGCATTCCTACATATGTGGAGGTTCTCAATAAAAACATACCTAAACAAAAGAACCCCCCCCGAGGCAAAAGCACACATGCACATCACAACCCAGCACACCAAACAACACAGATAGTACACATACCTGTGTCTTACAGCCTCTAAGGCCCAGCCACAAACCCAACATACTAGTCATAGGAGACTCTATCGTGAAACACACAGATGTATCCCTCACCAGGCTGGAGAAGGGGAAAGTCATGGTAAGTGGCTTGTCAGATGCTAGAATTTGCCATATCACTCACGCATTCAAGTCTCTCAACAACAGGTACTTTTATGACTCTGTCATAATCCATGTTGGTTTGAATGATTTGAGACATGCCTCTCTGGACTATATGAAGAGAGACATGATTGAGCTCACTGAATATGTGTCCCAGGTAGGTATGTCCCTAGCCTTAAGCAGCATCCTACCGTCACCCAGAATGATGCCTCAGTACAAACAGAAAATGATTGTCTTTAACAATTGGCTTAGTTGCTGGTGTCATTCCAAGGGGATCCAATACCTGACAGCCTGGGAGGACATGATTGACAAACCACAATGCTTTGCCAGAGATGGGCTTCAACTGTCTCCCCTCACCTTCAGGCCTCTGGAAAAGGCCGTTGCCTCCCCTATAGTGACTTTTTTAGGCAAAGTCATGAGGACAAAATTACCAATGTGAGAAATTCTTCAAAACAAAATTTAAAGGTCATGCTGCTAAATGCTAAGTCGTAACATGAAACTGCACTCATTGCAAGCATTCCTTGCCCTGGAAGATGCTGACATTTGTACAGTCACTGAAACCTGGTTCAAAGCTGCGGACAGCACCCCAGTCTTACCAGGTTACTTGTCATACCATACTTTCAGACCCCAAATGGAGAGCTACAAAGTCAAAGGAGGTGGAGTTTCAATATTTATCAAAGATGTACACACCTTCAGGCTGGTCAAACAGTATGACGCACAGGAGACACTCCAGGTGCAGTTAACTGTTGACAAAACACCTATTGAAATCATAGCTAGCTACAGACCCCAACCATGACTCAGGAGGCCCACTTCACCTGTCTGGACTTACTTGACTTCGTCAAGATTCAACCTTCTACCCTAATCCTGGGTGACTTTAACTACCTAACCATAGAGTGGAAGACCTACTCTAGCTCAAACACAAACTCCCAGAGATTCCTTGACTTTGTCAGTGCCAATGCATTGGATCAGCTGGTTGACACCCCCACAAGAGGTGAAAATATCCCGGACCTGGTAGTAACCAACATGAGTAGCCCCTGTAGCACCCCTACAGTGTCATCCTCCTTGATAAAATCTGACCATAAAGCAATCACTTTCAAAGTCATCATCTCCCCTGACCCCCCCCCTTGCCAAGGTTGAACAAAAAAAATTTTGTAAAGCTGACTACAACCTCCTGAGAGCAGGTATAAGCAGCTTCACAGCCACCATCCCTTCAGTTAGAACAAGCACTAATGTCCAAGCCTACCCCAAAAAACTATATGAGCACCTACATAGCTGTATGGACTCAGCAATACCTGACATGACCAAATCATCTTCCTGAAGGAAGAGTAAACCTGTCTAGTGGACAGCAGCAATAAACAGACTCTATAATAAAAGGGAATAATTGCTGTTCAGGACCAAGAAGGAGCAGGTGCCAAGTTGGAAGCAATCTCTCCTTTGTCTGAACAAGCAAATAAGTTCACTGGTGAAATCCTCTAAGGCAAACTTCGAGTTCAAATTGGCCACATCCACTATGGACAATCACAAGGCCTTTCTTCACATACATCCACAATCTCAAATGTAACTCCCAAATCTGCTCTGAATTGGTGGTCAAGAATACAACATACACGAATGCCACAGATATAGCCAACCTGATGGCAGACAAGTTCAGTGAAAACCTCCCCATCAGTAAACCAGGACATCCCCAGCACCTGCCCCCTCTCCTCATCACCAGGGAGCAGGTTATTAATGCCCTCTCAAAGTTAAAAAATACAGCCTCAGTGGGATCCGACAACATCTCTGTCTGTGTCCTACATGAACTCAGGCAAGAGGTCTCAGCACTACTAGGCACCCTATTCAACCAAAGCCTGTGCACTGGCTTCATCCCAGCAGAATGGAGGACAGCCACGGTCATCCTGCTAGCCATAGATGGAGTGTCCACCAACCCAGGCAATTATAGGCTCATCAGCCTAAATAGCCTGATCTGCAAGGCCATGGAATGCATTATCATGGACCTTATAAACAAGGACATCGGCAACCTCCAAATGCTTGATCCCATACAGTTTTGTTTTGTCAAAGGGAGATTGTGCCTGTTCAACTTGGTCACCTTCTTTGAAACAGTCACCAAAACCACGGATGAGGGGAAGACAGTGCACACCACCTAACTTGACTTAGCCAAAGCCTTCGGTACTATTCCCCACTCGGGCATAATAGGTAAACTCTCCCAGTTAGGTATCAACCCATATGTTACCACATGGGAAGCTAACTGGCTGACTGACAGAACCGACTCAGTCAAAATAGGGGAAGCCACCTTTAGTAGTAGACCTGTAACAAGCGGCATATGCCAAGGATTGGTCTTGGGGCCTCTGCAGTTTGGGATATACTTTTCTGAGGTGCAAGCCAAAACCAGTGGTCTGTGCCTGACCAAGTTTGCAAATGACTGCAAGTTGGATACTGTCATGAATTCCCCTAGTGATGTGAACATCCTCCAAGAGGGCCTTACCCAAACTAATGACTGGTGCCAGAAACATGGCCTCAAACTGAATGCCAAGAAATGCATCATTATCTGCTTTGGGGAAAATGGCATCCCCACTAATTATCACATTAATAACAATGTACTAAGCATGCAATCAGTCATGAGGGACTTGGGCACCCAGGTTGATAGCAACCTGACTTTTGACCACCATGTTGCCTCCATTGTACAGAAGGCTTTCTACATGGCCCACCTCATAAGTAAGGATATTTCATCCAGGAACAAGGAGGTCATAACATCCCTGTACTCATCCGTTATCAGACCCATTTTCAAGTACAGTGCTCCCTTCGGGATTTACCTTGCCAAGCACATGCAGCAGTTAGAAAGGCCACAGAGGTTTCTGACCAGGAAAATCCAGGGTCCAGATAAGCTAAAAGCCCTGTCCCTCTACTCAGTCTCATACAGACAGCTCAGAGGTGACCTGTGTCTGGCATACAAGGCTGTTTCAGACTCAACCATGATGGAGTTGCTGCATATACATAAGTCAAAGTCCACTCACGCAACCCACACACAAGGCCTCAACCTGGTCTGTGACATTAATAGAACTTGCTGGTGGGATAGATTTGTGTCCCAATGACTCCCCCATCTGTGGAATAGACTCCATGTCAAGCAGAGTACCTCACTAGCCCTCTTTAAGAGGAACCAGGACTACTGGATGGGAAACAAAACATATACCCCTGGGATCCCACCTGTGTCCCTGTTGGACAGGAAAAACAGGTGTTTACTTTGTGGGAATATGGGTGAAATTCTTGGCTAGGCTTTATAAGGGCCTCCAGGCCAATAGCCTAGTAGTATCCAATGAACTTATGAACCTAATAAATAAATAAATAGAGAGCTTCCAAGTCTAAGAATTATTGCCTAGATCTTCTTGGCATGGAAGAGCAAATGCCTCTGGTAGCCATCCCAGATTTGCAGTCCAGCAGAGATATGTCTGACTCCCTGTGACCTGCTCCTAAAAAAACAAACAGAAAGAGTCCAGAAAGCCTTCAAGTATATTTGCAAAGGCCCAGTGGCATATGTCATTTGTCTAGAAGCTGCTAGGAGGCCTAAGTTTGAGCCAAGACTCAAAAGACCTCCTTATAGTAAAGAGAACAGAGTCTTGGACCATTTGGGGAAGAAGGTATACACTTCTTTTGTGTTGGGATTTAGGGCTCATTGCCAAACACATATTATTAAATATTTGGGTGAGATCAACAAACAAAGGAAGAGTGTGATCTCAGACATTTCAAAGAAAGGGTATTTGCAAATTGATCCATGCTACTTTTAAAGTGGCTAAACATGCCAGTAAGCGTTGTGGCACATTTGATGTTTGTAGCAAAGCAGAAACATCTGGGAATGTGATAAAGTGGTATGGCTGCCTAAGGCTTCAGCTCATGCTAAGCATACCTCTCAACCTGGACACATCAAAAATCTGGACAAGGCCCATGAAAAATAGGTACAAATCTGTAGGCTTTTTAACATCTAATTCGCATACATAATTATGTGACTCCACCCACTGCAATGGAAATGTGAGATACCAACTTTCAAATGCAAACTGAAGAACAGACAACCAAAATATGGAACCAGAGTGCAGCTATTCCAATGTCCCATTACCTGGCTATTTCACCCCATTTACCATAAACACTAATGTGTGCATACTGCTTTACTTCTACAATGATTATTTGGATTTTATTTTTACATTTTACAGCACAACAATACACAAACACTAATAGACATCTGGCAAACAAAGCAATACTGTCTCACAATGAAAATAGACTTGGCATTAAAACTTCTCTGCCCTTGAAACTCACATTCATTGAAACTGCATTGAAACCCACACCACATCCAAAGAAAATGCATCTGGCCAGTGGTGGATAAAGATTACCTTTGGGCTGTTTTCAAATCATTAGCCCCTTGCACACAAAACAAGAAACATACATGTGTTCTTTTCTTTGATACACCTTCCTGACTTTATTAAATTATATTCATCTTCCTGACTTTATTAAATTATATCCCTTGTATAATACAGCACACTTGTTAGACAAAGCGCATTTTAAATTTATTGTTTGAACATTTTTCCAGTAGACTGTACTGTAGGCAATGAAACAAAATGCATGAACCAATGATGACAAAACTGCCCAATTCAGAACATTTCCATAATAAAAGTCTACTTCCACACCTACACTATAAGTAAAATGACAGTAGTGTAAGCCATATGCATCTTGCACAGCTTCTCGCACTTATTTTCAATTTCATTTTTTTTGGGGGGGGGGGACAAAAACCAGGGATACATTTTAAATATTCAAACACAGATCCCCTGAATCTGGATAAAGTAACCAACGATAAAAGTATAATATTCCAAAAAAGCCAACAACTCATTGGAATACACATGGCAAAACAACACTTTAATACAAAATAGTAAAAATATAAAACATGTGAGCGCTTTCACAGAGTCTTCTCTGCTTCCTCAGACATACTACAGTAACTGCCGCTCTTGTTTAAATAATGATACATCTAGGTCATATCCAATCAGTTAATAGCATCTTGATTGAATAACTAAAAGTTAAAGGCATACACTACACAAACACTATATAAACAATCAATCATATAAATAGTGAACTAAAAATATATGTAAAAAACTGTAAAAACATGCTCTATAAAATTAGATAGTGGTAAAACTGTAAAATATATGTACAAATATTAGAAGATGTGACCAAACATAATAATCAATGTTTCAAAGCCCTGTTCCTAAGAAAAGGTTTCAGTGAAACCTTACTATTTAGTCCAGGTGGTCTGTCAGCCTGAAGCCTAATTATCCATTCTTGTTCTGAGGCTTCGGTCTTGTTGTTCATGTTCCCACCTCTTTTATTATCTTATATGACATGTAACACTAGAAACTTGAAGGTGTGTGTGGCTCCCTCCTTTATAACATGCATCACTAACCCACTTTTTTATTGTTAATGTCCCTTACATGTTCTAGGACTCTATCTTTGAGTAGCCGATTAGTTTTGCCTACATAGTAGGCTGGGCATTTTGTACAGAAACCAAAGTATACAACATTCTTACCATAACAGTCTGTATAAAAGCATGTATCAATGCTGAACTTTCTAGTCGGGTGTGTATACTGCCCCCCTCCAAATATGAAGGGGTAGGCTGTACACCTTCTACATGGAAAGGTACCTAGCCTATCAGACCTTGCATAGTGGTCTCCATCTAACTTCTTATAGCACAACTGTCTTTTTAATGACATGTTGTTTTTGAAGGTAAACGATGGTGTAGCCCCTATAACACCTTCTAGTTCATCCACATTTAACAATATGTCCCAATTATTTTCAATTATATCACAGACTGTACTGATATTACTTGCAAATGTTAATGGAAAACATAATATATCATTCTCTGGATTCCTGGTTACTGTGGTACTGGCGGCATAGTTACTTTGGTTATCCTGGTTGGTTCTCGTCCTTTCATAATAGGGCTTGTACCTCTCTCTTCTCTCATTCCAACCCACTTTTATTTGTTTGTCTATATCTCTGACTTTATATCCCCTTTCAATAAATTCATGTTTTAACAGAGTAAGTGCCTGGGACAAACTATCATCATCATTATATAGCCTCATGCATCTAACTATCTGTCCTTTGATCACATTGGTTTTAGTGTAGTTAGGATGCATACTACTACTATGTAGAACATTATTCTTTCTAATGGGTTTCCTGTACATGGAGGTATGAACATAATTGAGTGTATCTCTTGTAACTTTTACATCTAGAAACTCTATTTCTCTATTTGAGTATGTGTATGTGAAATTCAAAAAGGGGGTAATGGTATTAATGAAATTTAGAAATTGCTGCAAATTATCTTCGTTATCATTCCACAACAGAAAAATATCATCAACAAAACGTTTGTACCATATAATAGACTTAGCAAAAACATAACCTGTCAAAATATTCTCAGTTTCCCATTGTACAAGTGCTAGGTTGGCGTAGCTATTGGCACAAACAGTGCCCATAGCTATAGGTCTCTCAAAAAATCTTTAGTGTCCAGTAAGACAGTAGTACATCCCTTAAGTATAGGATGCAGGTATTTAAACAGATTTGATCTTTCTGTACCTATGTAATAAGAGCTTCCTTATGTTTTACTTTACACTATTAAACATTGCAGACTGCTTTGTTATTATGTTTCCTCTGACAAGGCATACACTGAAATGTAACATTGGAGTGCTTGTCATGGCACACAGTAACAATGCTCACATGACAGTCTCTGATTCTCATATATAACTTTGAGGGAAAACAAAAAAAAAATTCATAAATGTGCAAGTAAAGATGTGGGGATGTTTTTCTGCTGTCAGCAAAGAAATTGGGGTAGTCAAAACTAATTTTTCAAGTGTTTATTTTTGTAAGAAAATTTGAATAATCAAAAGAACTTGTAATTATTTTATTACATGGTTACATTTTAATTTTAGATCTAATCTGAATATTTTCACACAGAATATGAATGTATGCTGACTGGTAAACACATACACACACACACACACACACACACACACACACACACACACACACACACACACACACACACACGCGTTCGCTGCAGAGTTAGTTTCCTTACTTGAGTTCCCTTCTGAAAGTTAAATTCATTCTGCTTCACTTACGTGGAGGAGTTTTCATTCCACTGCAGAGTTCCTTTCTGAAAGATAAATTCTGTTGCCGTTCCCACTCGCATTTGTGCTGTATAGTCCGATTCCCTTCTGACAGTTAAATTCCGCAGCAAAAAGTTTCCATTAGTCCTAGGGCTAACAGCAACCGTTTGTTGCCATTCCCACTCGCATTTGAGCAGCCAGGCCAGCCAGAAATGCGTGAGCTCAATTCCAACAGGTTGGTAGCCCTGAGGGAGCTGAGGTCATCGCGCATGTGATGGTGTCAGCTCTAACAGTGTGAAAATTAAAAAAACAAAAGAAAAAAAATCAGAAATGAAAGAGTGCCACTCGGGAATCATGGCACCCCTTCATTTGAACCCCAAAACTTCAGTAAAATCCAAGTAATTCAGCACGGTTGGGAGATATGATGCTAAGTAGTAATGTGAGGGGCTAGTTGTTAGATGCAAAGCAAATCTCTGAATTCTGCTGGGAAAATTATCAGCCTTTATGCATTGCACATCAAACTGTGATCCTTTTACAGGAGACAAACAGCAGACCAGCTCAGAAAGAAAATGGCATTTGAGAAAAAAAAAACACTCCTGCAGAGATTTTTTTTTATTTTTATTTATTTATTTAACATTTGTTTACAGGGGATGTCCAGTTGGGCCCAGTGGCCCCTTTTCAGCGGCGGTTCAGGGAGGAAAAGCTCTTTTACAAGAAAAAAAAGAAACACATTATAAACAATACAATACCAGAAAACACATTACAAACAATACAATAAAAGAAAAAGATAACCATCGAGAATACATAACTTTGGTAAATATAGGTAGTAAAGAAACTAGCAATTAATTGACTAAAAAATGTCTAACTAAAATATATAATTAAAAAGCATCTCATTAAAAATATCTAACTAAAAATAACTAACAAACTGACAAATATGCTAGCATGAAATAGCTTGTGCCATCATAGAGAAATGGATGATCAGTAGGTAAATATCATGGCACTGTTGCTATGTTAGTGTTACTTGTTATAAACAGTGATAGCTAAGGCAGTATTGAGATGAAGTACAAGAAGGAGGGAATAAGATGCGCTATAAGAGGCTTGAGATAGATAGGGATAAAGTGGAGTAGTGAGCTTGAGGCAGTTAGAGAGGAATTGGAATATAGTGAGAGAAGGGATAGATTGGGAGTTAGAATATAGTAAGGGGAGAGATGTTATGGATGTAAGAACAGGAAGGACAGAAGGATCAGCCAGTGTTAGAGCAGGAACAAAGCCAGTTGTAGGTGTTCCTTAAGCAGTAGTTTAAATGTGGATGTGTTGCTAGTGTTTAGTATTGTTTGAGGTATGGAACTGCAGGACTTGGATATTTGGTGGGAAAATAGAGAGTTACCATAATAATTATTAGGTTTACTTACTTTAAGTAGTAGTTTGTTGGAAATTGGTAAGCCATGATATGTGCTTGGAGTTAGAACAGATCTTTCTATGGGAGCTAGGTTGTTTAGGATATTGAGGAATTTGTCATTGAAAGTTTAACAGCTGAGTGAAGGTGCAGGTGTTTTAAAGGGGACCAGTCTCACTGTTGTAGAAGGGATTTGAAGACTTCAGGGGAGAAATGTCTTTTGTTGCAGACAAGTTTGTAAGTGATATTTTCAGTAGGATAAATGTGGTACTGAAAAAGGTAAGTGGGTAAGTGATCATTTAGGCTGTCAGGGAGACAGCCAGATTGGTAAAAGAGGAAGGGTTTGTTTCTGAGCGTACAGTGTAGGATGTATTCTTTGATATACTTGCCAAGTCTGGTAGGGGATAGTATAATTTGACAGAAAACTTGGAAATTAATAAAACTGGAGGGATTATCTCATGTTTGTCAAATCTGGTAGGGGATTGTATAATTTGACAGAAACCATGGAGGTTACTAAAATTGGAGAGGTTATCTGCTGTGCAGGTGGACCAATCCATGTTGAAATCTCCCATTATTATTGTTTCTTGACTAAAAGTTGAGGCACACAAACAAAGGAGGTCTTCAATAATGGCCGGGTTGTTACCTGGGGGTATGTAGAAAGCTATATATACAGAATGATAAGGGTAGAGGCAGCCAACAGCAAAGGGAAATAGGTAATTCTGCTTTTCTCCAAAGAAAGTAGTGATCAGTATTGACTATGCTCCCAACCATTTTCCATTTATCCCCTTCCTGCCTTCCCCATTTCCACCTATAAGAGGTACGGGATTTCAAATTAAGGTGGATGTGGTATGCCCTGACATTTGACAAGTGGGTGAGGGAGATTTCAGATGGATACAGGCTGATGTTTCTCCCTTCACATGAATGCTTCCTGTTGCTCAGAGCACTACCCCATCTAGCATTTATTCATTAATGTGGACCAATTTAGTTTGTGTGGAACAGGTGAAAACGTTTCTCTGAGGAAGCAAGGATAAAAATTAAGAGCTGGGAATCAAATTTTTATCCCTCCTTCCCATTTTATTCCCAGTTTTTCTTTATCATAAGGGTGAAAAAATTCAAGATGTTGACTCTTCAGTATTATTACCCCCAATAATCCCAAGAGACACTTTTGCTCACTTTAGACTTATAGGGATGCATACCTACACATTTTTTATTTACAAAGATCTTGAACAGCATCAAAAATTCAAAATGGGTCATGGAGCAGAACCACTTCTGTTTACTTCTCTAAACTTTGATCTTTCACTTGTCTTCAGGATGTTAATGAAATGTAGCCCCACTATTCATATATTTGAAGACACAGAGTGTGTACATCTACCCTTACCCGGAAACTGCCCAATCCTGTCACCACAAGCAGGAGTTCAAAGATCACTAAAGCACTGCTCAACTGACGTCAGCTTTTCCCCTGAATGCAGCCTTGTATGATGTTATGAGATAGTGACATGTATGCCAGGGAGAGTAGGGCAGTAGAGCATGTGTACATGTACCAGCATAGCTAGCTGGAGTTTTGAAAATAATTTTGTTATTTGACTATCACACTGATTTGTACAGATGTTTGAGTTAAAAATATGTTCGTAAAGTTACTTGTGTTAAAAATGCATCAACAGTCCTACTGGACAGAAAGAATGTACGCATGTATATTAGGTCATATTGTTGTAGCTAATCAAATGCGTTTGTTTATCAGAGGACCTTGGAAGGGTGGAAAGTTTGAAATTGTGTTATAGCATTCAGATGCTGCCACGGATTTTAGCAAAGCTCTGTGTGTGTATTGTACCAGATTCAGGTGACCAGAGGTGATGTCATCCTCTAACCAGCATCTGGTTTCATTGAAACCCTTGCAGCAGCACTTTAGAATGTGACAGGAAAGATTTCTCACAGGATGTATATCTCACACATCCACACAGACAGAGACAGACATCATCTGGTGGTAAAACACTCAGCACACATCAGGTTGCTTTGGTTTAGTAAGTAATCAGGGAACAGTAATTATTCAGTCTGGGACATTTAGTGAGAATAGTTTAGTATTGTTTTCTGCATCTGTGAGAAACTATCCAGCTATATTATTTTTATATCTCTGTGGGCGAAACTCTGTTTGTTGTATTCAGTATTCTCCTGTTTTCTGTTTTATTTATAATTAAATATTTTAATACCTTTCATTGCGAGTGGTCCTTTAGAGAATGATTTTAACATCTTAAGAGTACTTGTGCTTGTTTTAGTGACACTGTGGCCACCCTTGAAAGCCTGGCTGCTTTGGACATGCCCTACCATCTGTATTAGTATTAATTTTACACAGTATATTTAGGTATCCTTTGTATGAGCCTTAGGGTAGCTGAGTGGTGGCAGCATGATTATCTCAGAGTCTGGCAAAAAGGAGCATAGCTAGAAAATCTGTGCCAGCTTTTCCCAGGTATGTGTGTGTGTGTGTGTGTGTGTGTGTGTGTGTGTGTGTGTGTGTGTGTGTGTGAAACTCAAATATCCGAGAGTGTGTGTGTGTCAGCTACTGGTAACAGGGACACAGAACTCCAAAGTGCTCAGTGTGGAGTTTTGTGTGGGCCTGGAGAGAAAGAAGTCCAGCCCCAGGTCTGGAGCGTGCTGCCTGTTTGTTCTTAAGGGAAATTGTACGTGTTGCAGGGAGCTGCATCTGGAAATACTGTGAGAATCCATCTCTGGTCTTAGTGACCATCCCTTACTGGAGTGAGTTGTGAGGATTGAGTCTTTTTGATTGATGGCCCTGAGTAGGGACCCATCACACTTTGATTCAGAGAAATCAAATATTTTACTGGGAGGTCCATTACAGCTGTACCTTCCCAAAGACAGAGCATGCCAAGTGAAAATTATTTTGCCAATCTAACACAAAAGTTCCAAGTGTCAGCAAGAGGGTTACTTAGGGTATTGGAGCATATGTATACACCCTGATGGTCCCCTTAACCAGATTTCAAATAAAAAAAATTCAGTGGTACCTCAGCAACCTTGTATACCAGGTGATTCTTCTTGTCTTCCATCAGTAAAGTGTTCTCTTGCTGAATACAAAAGATGGAACATAACCAGGGCAGGTACGTGGAGATAAAGACCACAGACAAATCAGACTTTACCGAGGGTGAAAATGCATTTAGCACAGCTCAAATATACAAGTATATCAATCTGAAAGAAATGGTGGCTTTGAAGTTAGTTATAAGAGTTATAAGCAACTTCAAATCAGTGCATAAGCTAAGCATTCTAAGAGTTGTTAAAATATATCAGGAATATGTAAACAAGAAAGGGGAAGCTGTCTTGGCTGTGCATACTGGCAGGGTTGTTTGGGATCTGGTTTCTCAACTGGGATGGCACTTCCAGGATTCTCACATCCCCTAATCCTGCAATATAGTGTCAAGTACATTAAGCAGGACCACATTCAGCAGCATTGAATGGAAAATGGACCTAAAAGTTTTTCAGTTTTCCTTTTATCTTATAGAAATGGTGCCTCCCATGGATGGACCTCAGTGCAACAAAAGATAATTCCCAGTGGTATATATTCTCTTCAAAGATATTATGCAGAAAAGTATGTGTGGTGAATGCTGTTGGCATGACCTAGGAAGCATCCTGCTATATGTCTGCCATCCACACCTTTTATCCCCCAGGTGCTGCGGAAGACAAAAATCGACAAAGCAAAAGTCCTTCTGGTAGCTCCCTATGGCTGAGGCAGTTGCAGTTTTCTTAAGTAACACAGTTGTTAAGGTAGGGTCATCATCTCTTCCTACAATAATGCATGTGCCAATGGAAGGGTTCTAGTAAACCCTAACCTAAAGTTCAGAAGAGTGGTGGCCTGAATCCTGTTTGCCTGCTACCTTTCATTGACTAGCTCAAAAGTGAAGTGATAGGCCTCCTTCAGGAGGCCACAGCACGTAGCACAAAGAAGTCTTGTTTGAGTAAATGGAAAATGTTTTTCTTTCAGTGCTTCTCAATTGGTTAATTCCCACTGAGACCAAGAAGTCCATAGGCCTATAATTATTATTTTAGGAGGCCTTTCTAATGTCTTTGTCAAGGTTTACCTGACAGCCACTGCTACCTGTCTTCCCATGGATCATCCCTCATCCTCATTGTCTGTGGTTATGCAGCTGCCCAGAGGAGTATAGTACATGAAAATGCCTAGGAATCCTGACCTTTCCCAGTGGGAACTAAACTTAGTGATTTAAAAGTTAACCCAATCCTCTCTGTAGTTCTCAATATTTTGTACAGGAAAATCTTACTGGTGTACTGGTGGTTACAGGTTCAGATGCAAGAATATGTGAGCTACTAGCCCTCATGAAAAGAGCCTTAAACAGATTTCTATAGGGACAGGACAGATTGAGTCTTTAGACAAAGTCTGCTGTTACTTGTTTTCTATCCAAACCTTCAGAGTACAGGGGAAGGGAGGCTGCATTTGTTTTTTGTGCATAGGTATCTCAGTTTTCAGTGGTTGAACTAAACAAGTGAGACAAACAAGCCAGATATTTTTCTATCCTTTATGATCAACAAAGCGAGCAGACCAAGTACTAGGTAAACCTTGTCTAAATGGTTGTTTTGGATCTCTTTTGCTATGCTAATAAGCGAAAGCCCTTGTAAGCTCCGTAAGTACATTCCACCAGGTTTGCAGATATGTGTAGTTGAAACATGCACTGTTATTCATACATTTTCTGAGCAATGTAAACAGGGTGTGCAGTCTAGAAGTAGGGCTGGGCTTGCCACTGCAGTTTTCAGGGCCTGCTATAAATGGTATACAGTCAAGTTACTGAATCCTGTTTTGACAAATGTAAAAAAAGATCAAAGAATGTTTGCCAAAACTACTTTCACTGATGATGGAGTTTTCATCTTTCTCCACTGATGTACAACCACAGAGTTGGTATATTTGGTTTGTTTGCTATGTCCCCCCACATGGTGATATGGGGGGGGTTGCCCCTTTACAAGAAAATGTCTTCAGTGGTTCACTGAAAGTGTTTTTGGGACTGTTTTTTGTTTTTTTATGTTCGTATTTGGTGACTCATCATGCTTCTTTATAATTATCTCCCCATGGGCCAACATTTACCTGAAGCTGGAGGCATATCATTTAGAAATGGGAGGAAGAGAAAGAAAGGAATAACAATAGTGTTTAAAATGAGACTGAGAAGAGAGCAGACTTGAAAGACAGATACTTCGCAAGGAGAAATAGAAGGGAAAATTGGGGGATCTAGCATATATGTGTTCCAAAGACAAAATGGGTTTTGTTTAATGACTATTTTTATTTTCAGTGTTAGAATAAATAAAAATGAATCTAGTGGTGAAGGTAATGGAGGATTTGAATGTGATCTTACATCTATGACTGGACATACTATTTAGGAGAAAAGAGTTCCAATGAAAGAAACAAGCAAATGGAATTGAGGGAGGGGATGGAGAAATGAAAATTGTTTGATATTTGGACTCTTGAGAAAGACAATGGAAAATGAATTTAATTTCTGTATGGCTATAGTAAGACAACTGGGTAGACGGGTCTTTAATAATGATGCATTCCTGCAGATGGATAGAGAAGTGTAAGGCATAGATATATAAAAGAGAGTATTTGTAGCACTTCCCAGTGGTTGGAGAATTCAAAGCAGAAGTGATAAACAGAAGGGATAAAGGCAGGTAGAGGAATGCTATTGAGTTGAAATGCTGATCAAGGATGAGAAAGGATGCAAGGAATATTCTGTTGAGGCAGGTACTGGGAGAGAATGACAATGATGGTAAATGAGATAGGGTTAGTGTGACAGTATAAAGGTGGCAGTGAGGAAGTCATTGTTGCAGGATAAAGAGAGGGAGTACAGAGGACTTACTAGCAGGTAAGTAGGGGGGTCTGTTGGTAAAACAGAAAAATGTCTGCCTGATAGCTCCAAGGTCCAGAGTTCAATTCTGATTTTGGATTACTCTCTGTTTGGCATATGTATGTTTTCCTTTTTGTTATCTTTAGTATTTTCTCAATGTTGTGGTTTCCTCTCACCTCCTAAAAACATGCTAATTGGATATTAGAAATTTCCATGAATCTATATGTTGCATTTCTTCTTGCCTTTGTGGACTGGGTAATGGGTAAATAGAGTCTATGGATCAGTCCACTTAAATATCAAATGAATTAGAAATAAAAAGAAGATGGAAAAATGCTAATGGCTATTCAAAGAAGCAGGAGACTCTAGTAAGGTAGTTAGGGGAAACTAAAAGAAGAATGTCAGATAATTAGATCATATCCAAAAGGAGAAGAAATGAGAGCTGGGCGAATATTTGGTTTGAAGACAAAATCAAAGAAAGTAACACTATCATTTGTAAGGTAAGGAACGACCAGTGTGTGGCTGTGGAATGGGATGCAAGATTAGAGAAAAATACAGAGTTTCCTGAGATAGTTTATTCTACTAAATTAAGGGGCTGAAAAGTTTTTTTTTTGGCAATGGAATTGTTTAGGATTGAGAGGGGAAACCTAGTCTCAGTGTTAATTCCAGAGGAAGTGAAATGAGCAGTTCAGATTCTGAAACAGAAGTTAGCAGGGGTGGACTGGTATCATGTACACAGCTATGAAGTAGTTAACCAGTTTACAAAAAAAAAAAAAAAAAAAAAAGTTGTGTGACATTTATAGTAAGTATGCAGGAAAGTATGAATATTGAAGCCCAGGGCAACTGTCCTCCCAAAGATGTCAAGAGTAAGTAATGGCCTGAGTGATTTTCAGAGGTGTCTCTTTTGGATAAAGCATTTACCAAAAGACTAGTTAAGGAATTAGCAGGTTTAGTGGATTAGATACAGGAAGAATTTGTAAATGAGAGGCATTCTATGGATAATCAGTGGCAAGCATGTAACTTTAGATAGGGTAAAGAAGGTAGGGCTCAAAGGTGGTTCTTTTTGATGTCAAACTGGTCTTCAGTGGATGTTGAGGGAAACTGGAGTGAGGAAGAGGTCTGAAGATGGTCAATACCATGAACTCTGTACCCTGAATTCACATGGAACAGTGGATTTTAATGAGAGGGATAGAGCAGGAGTGCCCAGCAGTTCATAGGGTATTCCTTTTGGACACAGAGGTATAGATGTACTGGAATTATTTCCTTCAACAACAATGCCATGATTTCCCCTTATATACATGACTAAGGTTCCTTTTTTATCTCTATGTCTTATATAAACTATATGAGGTAGTATGTGTATCTTATTCAAGGCACCCTTTGTTTCATGCTTCTCTTAGTGACATAACATTAATACACATTTCTTTCATAAAATACACTAGATCATGTAAAACTCTGCTTTTTGTGGGCCTTGTCCTTTTTGCCATGTCCATATTGATCTTGCATATGCCTTTTCTTCATTTGCTACTAATTTGTTTGCACTTTTCTTACCGGCATAATTTTCTAAAATGCTCTGTGCCATCCTGATGGCAAAGTCCATGATGTGTCTTTCTCTGCTCCCTAAATATTCAAATGCTTACTGATTAAACACTTGGCCTGGTACTATGAATACTGGCTCCCCTCTATGAGAGCTGCAGACTATCATACCAGTGTAGGCTTGTGTCCCCCCAAGTGGAACCCTAATCCCTATTGAAGCCAGACTCTGAGTGCTGCTGAAATTGTTCAACAGTATGTTGAAACTTATGGTGCACTGTACCCTGTCCTTATAAAAGTAGCAGTTCTGACAATGTTGTCACACTTATTGCTCTACAACTCCTCCACAGTTTTAGACTGTTGTACTTCTGCTTTCTCTCTCACACAGCCAGGTCATTTGCCCAAAACTGGAGAGTAAGATCCCACTTCCTTCTGTGTATATTATCCTGTGTTATAAAGACTCGTTGCATTTCCTTTCCATCCAGTTCAACAGGCAGGTCTTCTTTGCTTTAGGCCTCCATCATGGTTCTGCCCTCCAAAGAATTTAGTAGCTTTTTCATTCATTATTTCTGCTGATTCTTATTGTATCCTAGTCAAAGAGGTTGGAGCATCATTTTTTTATTGGCTTTCTGGCTTCTGGGGTAAGGACACTGACAAACAGGTATAGTTGAATCGGTTGAGGACAGTGTATGTCGTTTTGCTAGTTTGATTGCTGGAGACATCATCATCAAGGGCAAGATGAATACCAAAATATTTATTCACAACCCCAGCTTAAAGAAATACTTTCTAATGTTCTGGTTGAAAAGCATGTGTTCAGTTTGATTTTTCATAGACTTCTTACCTTTTTAATGTTTATATATACCACTTATCCCGCAGTATTTTATGCACCCACATCATGTCCCCTCTTCCTCACCTCTTCTCCTATTTGAAACTGTTCAGTTCTTGCTGTTTTTCTTCATGCCTTTTTACTCATTGCCTATTATGTTCTATCCATAGAATCATATTCTGCTTAGCACCTGTAATTGTTTGTACCTTTCTTCAAAATCACCTGTCACCCCCAAAATGCATTTCCATTTGTTTTAGTTAAATGGTTGATTATACCAGTTATTACCTATATTGTACATTCACCACAGTTCTAATATATGTTATGGTTACCCATTTGCAGTGAACAGATACACTTACGTAATTCTTGTTACCATTATACTCTTTGCAGATTGTGGATAAAACCTATTAAATTTTTTTATAAGTAAGTTTCCCTTAGTTTTTGAGCTGTTTAAGAAGTAGTTATAAAAAGTTCAGCTTATAGTACATGGTTTCTTTGTTGAAAGAGTACATCTTTCTGAGCAGTACAACCGAAATAAGACTAATTATTTTTCACCACATGTATTGCGTTCATACCTCTCAACTGTCCAGATTTTTGCCTCATATTTCTGGACTATTCATCATAAAATTTATGGTTTTCTGGTAAATCACTGAGGATTGAAGTCACTAAAAATGAAATACATTTGTTTTTCAGACTATCCTTCAGGAAATGCACGCTAACACAAATCTTGTTATTCTAGGCAACATTCTATGTGTATAAGAACAATATTGAAAATCTGTCTGTATTTTGGGCCTTTGCCCCCCCCCCCCCATTATTTTTTGGCTTTTTCCAGATTTCTTGTCCTAAGAGGTTGAGAGTTATGACTGTGTTAATACAAAAGGCAGACAGGTCTTTTGATGAGTACACTGAGAAGGCTGTAGGAAGGTTCCAGGAGATGTCAGCCTAAAAGAGGCCTTAAAATATACAGGTTAGTAGTTGTTATTACAGTGTCACTGACAGCAGTAATTGAAGAAATTTTCCTCACTCTGAAGCCAAATTAAGTCAGCTGAACAACTGTAGCCATTACTGTAATAAAAATCCCATTAGACTGATAATTGTATGCTATAGCAGTTTCCACGACTACTGCCACACTGTTTCTAAAGACATCAATAAACAGGAAGGCAGTAAAAATATGAGCACTTGTACTATCAGCATTGCTTAATATATATCTGCATGTTCAACTGAAATCTGACAAGAATAGTTCTCAAGCTGTTAATTTCAGTTTCTTGTTATATGATATTCAGCTAGACTTAAATCTCTTGAAGAAAATTTTCTCCATTTCAATTTTCATTTTCTTGATACGATTTTTTTTTAACTGCCTTATCTTTTTTTTTTTATTGGATCTGTTATCTTCACATCAAATTTATCAAACATGAGCTCATTGAGTTTAGCCTATTATATAAGGACCAGCCCATCACAGTAAGTTTAGGTATTACTTATTTGCATCACATCAACAAGCAGTGAATTAACTGAAGTAAGCATTTTTGGCAGGAGCAAACTGCCTAGACCCCTCATATTGGGGACTGCATTCGCCGAGATCCTCTGCTACTTATACTAACTCCAAGATCACAGTATGATTGATAAAATGGGATCAAATAATTGTTTAGATATAGAACTCCAATCTGTATATAGGGAACTGTTCTCTCTTTCTTCACAATGGTAATTAGCTGTCAGTTGATGAATGGGTCAGTCAATATCAGAAGCTCTCCTGAATGTGTCTCAGAGAGTTGACCCTTGATAAAAATATTGGACTGCTCCCTTTTCTATCTGTTTAAAAAACAGCTTAAGCTAGTGTGCCTTATGTATCAGGGCATTAGCTGTGTTTATCCTTTGTTTATTTGAAGGTAGATGTGCTGCTGCTGTAGTCATGAAAATAATCTTTTTACATATGCAAAGTCAACCATGTATTTTGAAAGCCTTTAATCTCATTCATTCTAAGTGCCTTCTGTACATCTCTCTGCTGTTCATCCCTGCTTTAAAACATTCTGTAGATCTGCACAACTCTTCTCTATGACTGGCATTTTTTATGATAAGAATTATTTCTCTATTTTTTTTAAAGTTCTTGTGAAGTATATGCTTATTTTGATCTTGTGGATTCTATAACCTGTTTTTTCTGCATTGTTTAGAATGTGCACATACTTCCATTTTACCAAACTATACTTCCTTGTTTTATAGATGTACTAGTTAGGACACTGACATGTGAATCTAAGCAGAACATGGTTTGGACTGAAGCATCATCTTATTCAGGTGTAATACTGCACAGTACTTATCCTTTGTTTAGTCTAAATGCGTATCACATATTTTTTACGATATTCTGTCTATTAAAAAGTATTTTTTGATTTATTGTTTTCCTAAGGAACTCAGCGTGCTATTACCAACTTGCATATTTTGATTATATTCACGTTTTCCTTTCTTCCAGAAGCCTTTAGCTAAGATATTTAGAAAACAATGTTATTAGATTAAGCATGTGTTTTAGAAACAAACTACCACAAAGAATTTCTGAGGCCTTCCTCACCCCTAGGTGGTCCAATGTTTCCCCAGTAACGTTCACCTTGTCAAGTATTATTGTTTGCATATTCAGTGTAGGGTGTAAGTGTAAGTGACTCAGCGATCTTCCTGCAATGACTAAGTATGTCATTCGCAAGCTACAGAATATGCTTTTCTGACTTTGGTACATACATACACACTAGTCAGAAGGTTTAAACAGTTTTCTACAATTGTCCCTAGATCTTTAATGACGATGGTGCTTTTATGATTTGATCACTTATTTTATGGGCATAATTTATAACTTTATTATCAAATTTAATGATGCTGCATTTACTGATATTAATGGTGAGGTCACGACTACTACTGTACTAGGTATATATTTCAGCTCCCCACTGAAATATTGGCACTTGCAATGCCGAGTGTTGACATGCCAAAAGAAAAAGATAAGAAATGCAGAACAGCAAATCTCAAACATAGGATCATAGGAGGTTACTAGGATAATTGCCCTGGGGCCCTTACAAAAAGAGACCTCAGTGAGCACCTGTCACCCCTGTCAGTGAGGGACACAGGTGGAACCCCTGGGACAAACTTGTGGTTTCCCATCCACTCTTCAAGGCTGCACTTGAAGAGGGTCAGCAAGGTGCTCTGTTTGACATGTATGGGAAGTCTAACAGAGCACCTTGCTGGCCATCACTTTTTTTTCTTTAAACTTCTTTTTTTTTTTTTTAACCTGAACTTATATATACTAAACCCACGACTGGGGAAAGGGGAATACTTATATAATTCTGGGTTTTTTTGGCCATTCAGTCTCTGTGTTTTGGGATTCACTATACTGGGTCCTGACATTTCAAATGATTACTGTAGTTTTTTGTAGAACATCTTGGACAGCTCTTTTATTAAAGCAGTTGTGTTACTCATGTTACAGTCATCATCATTTGTCCAGAGTCTATTTCCCACATTTATCCAGAGCCCATTTGCCACTTTTGTGTATAAAAAACAGTCAAAAGGAAGTGGCCGCAGTACAGACCCCTGTGAGCAGCAGTAGTAACTCTCATCAGGAGGGACAGTCATATTCCAAAGAATGTAATTGATGTCCCTGGAACTGCAGAAAAACAAGGGCAAATTTAGGGGATGCATAGTAAATCTGAGATTAGTGTGCGTTTTGTAGTGCTCTATATGTGCAGGTCAGACAAGAGACTATATACGACATCGATATGGGCATGAAAAATAAATCTATTAAACCCTGTACAAAAGCTTATATTCTAATTCCTTCACAGAGTAGAAAATAGAAAAGAAAATGAATAAAACATATAGGGTAAAAATCAGAGGGACAATAAAACAAAGGGATAAAATCAACAGAAAAAAAGAAATAAGTAAAAGCAGTTAATTAAGGCTTCTTCAACAGCATTCATTGTGTGACTATTCAGGCCATTCTACAATACATACCTCATGTTGTGGTTACACGATGTGACCTACACGAGTTGCAATGCAGTAAACTAACGTTATTGTGATATTTATCACCAGACTGCTGTGCCAAAGGCTTTTCACCTTTATTATGTACAATTTGTCTAATGTTTTCCTGAAACCTGGTTTAAAATGTCAATTAACTTGCTATATTTAAACCAGCTTGCAGAGACCTATCATTACATAAACAGTGAGTATTGTCAAGCATGTTATTTGTTTGATCTCAGCTTTCTTATTAATATAATCAAACTGCTCATTAGCATTAGGATCCTGTAGCGTGAACCACAGGGGGAAGTTGCCCATTGGTGAGTTATATATCTGATATGTGCTGCTTACTGTAATGACTGTGTACCAAGTTATCCCTTCCTTGTAAGAATTTTTTTAAAATATCAGGGCAATATATTAATCAAGCTGTTATCTGTTTTAAGAAAAAAGCAACATTTCATAACACTAGAAACTACTTCAGTAGAAAGAATATTAAATTCTGTGACAAAATAACATGCTGCAATTTTTGCATGATAACAGTGTGGAAAAAAATTGAAATCCCCGCAGAACAAAAAATGTTTGATTAGTTAGGTATGTCTGTAGCATCCTTGATCACTTGTAATTCATAACTAGTTCTAAGAAAGCAAAAAATAATACCTTTAATTCAAAAAACATCTACCCTCAAACTACATGCCATTCTAGTCATTATAAAAATATAAAGTGACGTGAGATGGATTGTAGCTAAAAGCATGCCAGGGTATATTGTTTACTGTTGGCTTTGCTTATATATAGAATAAAAAAGTGGTTTACAAGTATCAGAGAAATGTAACACAGTATGCTGCATTATATACAGTGGATATAAAAAGTTTACACACCCCTGTTAAAATGCTAGGTTTTTGTGATATAAAAAAATGAGACCTCACTAAATCATTTCAAAACTTTTCCCACCTTTAATGTGACCTATAACCTGTTCAATTCAGTTGAAAAACAAACAAATCTGTTAGGTGAAAAAATATAAAAAATAAAAAACGTACGATATGCTGGTTGCATAAGTGTGCACACCCTTAAACTAATACTTTGTTTTGTGTGCACACACTTAAACTAATACTTTGCTGAAGCACCTTTTGATTTAGTTACAGCATTCGGTCTTCTTGGGTACATACCTGCTATCAAGTAAAGAGACTCTGATTAACCCAAAATAAAGTTCAGCTTTCCTAGTAGGATTTTCCTGACATTTACTCAGTTGCCTACTACAGCAAAAGCCGTGGTTCGTAGACAGCGTACAAAGCATCAAAGGGATCTCATTGTTGAAAGGTATCAATCAGGAGAAGGGTACAAAACAATTTCCACAGTACTGGATATACCATGGAACACAGTGAAGACAGTCATCAAAAAGTGGAGAAAATATGGGACAACAGTGACATTACAAAGAACTGGACGTCCCTCCAAAGATGATGAAAAGACAAGACGAAAACTGGTCAGGCAGGCTGCCAAGCGACCTACAGCAACACTGAAGGAGCTGCAGAAATTTCTGGCAAGTACTGGTTGTGTACTGCATGTGACAACAATCTCCCATATTCTCCATGTGTCTGGGCCATGGGGTAGGGTTGCAAGATGGAAGCCTTTTCTTACACAGAAAAACATTAAGGCCAGGCTAAAATTTGCAAAACAATACATTGTCTCCCAACAACATGTGGGAAAATGTGTTGTGGTCTGATGAGACCAGGGCTGAACTTTTTGGCCACAATTCCAAAAGGTACATTTGGCGCAAAAACAACATTTTGCATCACCAAAAGAACAATGCTGAAGCATGGTCGTGGCAGTATCATGTTTTGGGGTTGCTTTTCTTCAGCTGGATCTGGGGCTTTAGCAAAGGTGGAGGGAATTATTAACAATTCCAAATACCAGTCACTTTTGGCCCAAAACCTTTAGGTGTCTGCTAGAAAGCTGAAGATGAAGAGGAATTTCACCTTTCAACATGACAATGACCCCAAGCATACATCCAAATCAACAAAAGAATCACTTCACCCGAAGAAATTTAAAATTTTGGAATGGCCCAGCCAGCGCCCAGACCTAAATGTAATAGAAAATCTGTGGGGTGACTTAAAGAGGACTGTCCACAAGAAGTACCCTCGTAATCAGACAGATTTGGAGTGCTTTTGCAAGGAAGAGTGGGCAAATATTGCCAAATGAAGATGTGCCATGCTGATAGTCTCCTACCCAAGAAGACTGAATGCTATAATTAAATCAAAAGGTACTTCAACAAAGTATTAGTTTAAGGGTGTGCACGCACAACAAAATATTAGTTTAAGGGTGTGCATCCTTATGCAACCAGCGTATTGTATGTTTTTTATTTTTTTATATTTTTTCCCCTAACAGATTTGTTTGTTTTTCAATTGAGTTGTACAGGTTATAGGTCACATTAAAGGTGGGAAAAGTTTTGAAATGATTTATTGTGGTCTCATTTTTTTATATCAGAAAAGCCTGGCACTTTAATAAGGGTGTGTAAACTTTTTATATCCACTGTATTTATATTGGAATGTATCACAGTGTATGCAATACTGTATACCGCATGTATTAGTATATTCACAGACAAAACAGGCTTCAGCTCTAATATATTGCAGTGACTTGCATTTACTACCTTACTGATCAAATGCTCACAGACACAGACAAAGGCATGTACACAAAAGTGGTATTTCTGAACATAAAGTGCACCTTTGAGATTGTCAACCATACCCTTTTATTATAGAAATAAACAGGCTGCAGATGTTCAGAAGTGGTGTTAATATGATTCAGTTATTATTTATTCAACAGAATGTTATGTCATGGTATTGAGTGCTGACTCACTCACTGATTCAGTCACCCTTAAGAAAGATGTTTTTCAAACTTGGCCCTCTGCTGTTCTCGTTCTTCATTAACAGACATACCTGGCATTTGTCATAATTGTCCTGAATCATGACTGCTGATGATATTGTAAACACCAAAGCCCATAGCTTCATTATAATAGTAATAACTGCAGATTAATTTTGCCTCATTTTGAAACAAATCATCCAGTAACGGCCTGACACTGAAGCACAGCTAGGGTGGAGTGAAGGGGGCAGCTGCCCCAGATGCAAAGGTGTTAGGGATGCAGTCGGGTCATCGGTTCATTACTGGCATTCATTAATGCTGGTATTAAATTTGTGTTCTGAATTGAAACAGCACTTTAGCGCTCTGTGAATAGTGTAAGAGCAGCTACTTCACATAAATATAGCAAGCAGTTTATGACAAGGTTTAAGTCTTTAGAATGGGTAATTCTGGTACTGTTTGCTTTGTGGATATGCAGGATGTCCATCAGAGGGGTGGGTCTGACAATGCCCTGTATGCCAGACATAGATCTTCCCCAACAGTCTGTAGGAAACAGAATACAGGGAAAGGGCCTTGAGGCTGTCTGCATAGGACATATTACTTACACCCGGTATCGTTTAGTGAGGGAACCTCTGTGGATGTTCCATTTGTTGGAGATGTCTGGTTAGGTGCATACCAAAGGGGCATTGTACTCGATGATAGGTCTGATGAATGCCAAATACAGTGGAACAATGACTTCTTTGGACCTAGATGCCATATCTTTGTTTATAATTTGCACAAAATAGAGTGATTTCCTCACTACTCTAGACATGTGATGGACAAAGGCTAGATTAATATCTTATGTGTGTCCTTAAGTCCTTGACTACTGGATAACTCTAAGAGGTGCATTGTCAGTATAATAGTTACCTGGGTGGATGACTTTCCAAAGGATACTATTATGTATTTCTTAGCATTTAGTTTTAGTCCGTGGCTCTGACACTAGTTGTTTGTCTATGTCAACCCTTCCTGGCAAACATTTGTGTCGGTGTGGGATTCAGTGACAGCTCCTAATTTGCAATCATTTGCAAATTTAGTCAGTCAGAGACCATTGGCATTGACCTTGACTTCATTGAAGTAAATGCCAAAAATGACTGGTCCAAGGACCAGTCCCTGAGAGACTCCACTTGTGATTGGCTTCATTGTAGAAGTGGACTCCCCATTTCTAACTTCCTGGGTCCTGTGAGCCAGTTGGCTATCCATGGGGTGACTTACGGGTTTGTACATAACCTCTTGAGTTTGTCAACAATACCCACGTGGGGTATTGTGTCACATATGTTGGTCTGGTCAAAGTGGGCAGTGTGAACCCTTTTGCCCTCATCCATTGCTTTGGATTCTCAAAGAAGTCCACCAGGCTGAGTAGTCATGACCTGCCCTTGATGAAACCAAATCGGGTTGGTTCCAGTGTCTGGAGGTTTACTATATCACTACTGATAATTTCAATGGCTTTGCATATAAGACTAGTGAGACTTATGGATCTGTAGATGGCCCACCTTTATGCAGAGGGATGTCTGTTACTGTTCTCCATTCATGAGGTATGAAGCATGTTTGGAGGCTACATTTAAATAGCAATTCCATAAGGGCCTATGTCATGTTTCATGCTATTTAGAAGGCATCCTGGGATATTGTCTGGGCCCATTGATGCAGTGTTCTTTGCCTTAGAGAGAGCATTATGGACCTTTTCCCTAGTGATAGCAGGGGATGTTATATCTGATAGTATTTCCTGAGGAAAGGTTGGGGGGGGGGGGGTAAAGCTGGAGCTGAATTTGTCAGCCAGTAGGTTTGCTATATCATCTGCCTCAGTATATCTGCCTTCATTTAAAACGAGTTCTGCACACAACTGTGTATTGCCTTTGAGGTTGCGGATATAGTTAAAGAATGCTTTGTGGTTGTCCTTGGCCTTAGAGGCCACATTTCCCTCAAATTTGGCTTTGGTAGACTTTGTTTGTTTGTTTAGTTTGATGAGTGTTTTTATCCTGCTGGGTGCTGTACCTCTTAATTTTTGCCATGATTTTCTTCTTCTGTTATACAGCCTGTTGCTATTGTGATTCCACCAGGGTGGTTTGTTTTTTGAGTTAGTTCTGTACTTCTTCCTGGTGGGTACAGCTGCCTCTCTGCAGCTATTAACATGCTTGTATAGAATCTCTGTGAACTTTTCTGCATAGCCAGCAGTGTTCTCGGGGTTTTTGAGGGCTTGAAATTTTGCCAGGTTATCACTTAATAACAAGAAGTTAGCCTTAGAGTAGTTCCTGAATATTCCAGGGTTAGCTGTGGGTTCAGGTTTTATTTTTACTTCAAAGGAGACCATTTGTAGTCTGACCTTACCAGGGAAGACATTACACTAGGGGGTGTGCATCACGCTCCCATATTAGTGAGAACCAGATCTAGTATGGTTGTGCCCCTCATTGGTGTATTGACAGTCTGGTACAGGTAGTTTGTGTTTACAAAATCCATGAATCTCTGTGCCTGTACATTTGATGTTGTATAGGATTCCCAGTTAATAATGCGGTAATTAAAGTCACCCATAAAAATGGTGTTGGGTTAGGGTATGGGTTTCCTGGGTTATACAGGGAGACCTATAGCTTGCAAAGAAATGGTATTGGATTTTGCCTGTGGTGATTTTAACATGGAGTAGCTCAAACACATTGTCCTGTTTGACCTGCCTTGAGGTATATTTATTTTTTGATGTAACCTGAGACACCTCCACCTTTAGTCCCTGTGTGTGTAGTAACTGGTCTAAATGTGTGGAAGGCATTATAACCTTGCACTGTCAGTGTGCTGTCCAAGGCTTTATATCAAGTCTCAGTGACTACGCAGACATTAGCATTCTCTAGTGTGAAGAGAGCTTCTAGGGAGTGGGGTTGTTTTGTTTAGACTCCTAGCATTGAGCAGTTGTGCTTTTAGATTTTCTTGGTTTTGATGTGCTATGTCGGAAGTACTTTCAGTCTGGCTTTGCCTAAAAAAGACACTATAGGGGAAGATAATGCATTAGTTAATATTTGAAAGCCTAGAAGGGACAGGTACAGACCATCACTGGCAAAGCAGCGTGGTCTGTTGACCATATCCTTCCATGCCGACAAATATTCCACTCCCTTAGAATGACACCAGAAACTAAGCCAGTTATTAAAGTCAGTTATCTTTTGTTCATAATGTGGTATCATCCTTGGAGAAGGTAAAATGCTGCTCAGTGCTAGACTCATACCAGCCTGGGACACATATTCTGTTAGCTCCACGATGTCTGTCTTTATATAGTCTAGAGTGGTACATCTCAGGTCATTTACACCCACATGGACTATGACCAGCTCATACTGGTACTTGTAGTCCAATGACCTGAGTGCATGCATAATGTGGCAGATCATAGCCCCTGATAAGCAATTGACCATGACTTTCTCCCTACCCAGCCTGGTGAGAGGGAGATCAGTGTGTCTCATGATGGAGTCTCCAAAGACCAGAATGTTGGATTGTGTAGTGGTTTGCCTTATGTGCTTAGAAGTAAAAGCTACGTGAAATGTCACTGTACGTGTTGATGTGGGCTTTGTTTTGAAAGTGTGCACTTGTGGCTTCTGAGGATATTTGTTATGTGCACTTCATCTAGGAGGTCTTTGTGGTTTAGGAAGGTTACATTTAAGTGCCTCGGCATATGTGGGTCTATGTGTCTTCTTTGTACTGTGTATGATAGGTGCAGCATGTATAATACTGACAACTTGATTGACTTTATAAGTGCTTTTATTGAGAGCTCTGCCTCCAGTGACATTGTGTAAATACATCTCTCACATACCATATCAGTTTGTTTGAGAATTAACTGGTTGTCAGTAAATATGAGGCAATTTCTTCTTTGCCTCAGGATGCCCATTTCCACCAGACTGGTAACGGAGACAGTGGGAAAGGTCATATCTATGGCAAAAGACCCATTTTTATTGCTTAGACAGTTGGAGTGAGAATGTAAAGTAATGTCAGGAATGTATCCACTTTGCAACTCTGGAGGTAGTGCTTGTCACTACAAACTAGTTGTCCTGTGTGCAACTAGGTATTGGGGAAATTTCAATCGAGCTTCTACAGGAAAAATGTCACTCAAGGTATCTGTGACTATGCAGGACACTATCAAACATTTGGGGGGAAACTAATATGTTGGCCTTGAAAATTTAAGGATGAAGTATTTATGCAAATATTCTGAAGTATTTATGCAAATATTCTGAAGTTAGAAACAAATCAAGCAGTACTTAATGAAAATAAAGAATTAGCTTGTCAAGAATGATGAAAAAAGGGGAGTCGGGTGAGCGGCTACTGCCTGGCTACTACTAGTGCTAGTCTCACCTCAGCTTCACTCTGCTAGGATACAATTCTGCTTTGCTTCTTCTCTCACCAGAAGCAGGCCACAGCCTCTTGGTGATCTACAGTCTTGTCCCACATGATACAGGGGTCTGTAGGCTTGTAGTTTTTCCTGGTAGATGCCTTGAGTAGCAAGCAGACCAATCAGGAACATCAAGCACAGACACTCACTGCCCAACCAGAAACAGTCAGGAATCAATGCACTCTGCTTTTTCTCTCACCAGGAACAGCATGTAAGCACAGATTCCAAGCTGTCACCTATGAAGCAGTTAAGCTTTCCAGTAATTAACAGTCTCCAGGAAATAATGTCCATGGGCTCTTTCTCTCAATGCAGAAAACAGAAGCACTAATCCCAAGATGACTACTGAGAGGCAGAATGTGGGCTATCCAATAACTGTAATCTTGCAACAGATGTTGCAGATTTTAAAGGTAAGGTGGAAAAAATGAGTTAATATCCTAAGCACTGCAGTGTGCAATAAGCACTTGTATATGAAAGTGGGGTAACTTAAGCTTTACCTGTGTAAGTGGAGGCCACTAATTTTAAACGAGCAAGATAGATTGAAAGGGGTAGACATTTTGTATTCTGGTTCTATGGAATACAATGGGATGGCCGATAAATTTAAATAGTTGAAGCGGAGTGACTTCACATAATAATAATTGTGTGCTTATTCACAACAGTCAGTGAAAGGGGAGAGGGAAGGAGATACGTGGTCAAATTAACATAAGTAACAGGCAACTAAAAAGACAGTTCTGTGGGACTAATAAGAGAGACAGCTGTGATCTCTTTCCTAGTTTTAATATGCAATTAAAAGCAGAACACAAGTAAAGCACATTGTAAAGAAAACAAGTCACAACATCCTGTTGTCCATGTTAAGAATCTCAAGTCAGCCTAATGAGCTGGTTTAAAGTTTTTCTAACTCACAATTTAGATTTCAGGGAGTATTCACCTGTTTCCTAGGAAGCTTGGTATGCAGCACACTTTCAAAAATATTTTCATGTGAGAATGCAGTGAAAGAGGAGGATCCATGGGCAGACATGCTGATGGCTAACAAATGAACTTTGATGACAGGCCAGAAGATAGTAACTCTCACAAATAATGAAGAACCAGAGAAATACTAGCCCTGAATGGGTGCTGGTTCTTTTCCTGACACCAACTAGAAAATCTTTTTCATTTACTAATACAGGATTTTCTAGTAGCAGGTTTTTTGCCTCCTTCAATACCCTCTGCAATTCCTCAGAAAAAAGGTGCCTAAAAGGTATTAAGAGTCTACCATCCAGACAGTCAGTGGCAGTTGTTTGAGGTCAGAATGTATCAAACACCCATTGCCTTGTGTGAGTAGATCCAGCCTGCGAGGAAGCTTGTGGTAATTGTCCCTAGGCAAATTCCAAAAGAAGGAAGAACACTGTTGCCTAGGCCAGAAGGGAGTCACAACAATAATCTTTGGAGAGTACATCTGAATTTTCAGAATGACCCTGTATATTAATGGAAAGGTATGCAGGAACATTCTTATCCAAAGACATGAAAATGTGTCTGTGTACCTGGCATTCTTGCATGAAGTCCTGGAGTAAAATTTTGTCAACTGGTTGTTGAGAGTGGAGGCAAAAAGATCAATAAGACGTGTTCCCACATTCCTCACATTTGGACCAGTCCATTCGTCAGGGTCGGTTCTGGTCCTGCTCAGCTTGTCTGCCACACAATTTTGCTCTGATGTTATAAAGATGCCTGGAGAGTGAGTTTGTTCTGAAAATGTATATGCCAAGGTACCATGGCCATTCTGCACTGAAGGTAAGATCAGATTCCTCTTTGCTTGTTTATGTACCTCATCCCTGTGGTGTTGTGTTTGTAAACACTTGTAGTGGTCCTGGGGACCATAGGTGATTGAGAGCATTGAGAACAGTTAAAAGACCAATGTCTCTTTTATGTTAATGTTTTTTGGTGTGCCTTTTCTGGTTCCAATAATCCTGCAGTTTTATCCCCATAGACACTGCTCCCCAAGTAAAGTCCAAAAAGTCTGTTGTGACCAGCCGTGCTGGAGCTGGAAGGGAGAATGGGAGACCTAAATTTTGACAAATATGACGTCTCCACATCTCCACCAAAAAAAAAAAAAAAACTTTTCACAACCACCGGAATGTCAGGGGGTGATGATTGTGGGACCCTACAGATTTCAGTTACCATTTAAATTTTCTCATATGGAGTCTTGCAAAAGGGATAATCAGAATTATAGAAGCCATGAGATCCAATATCCTGAGAAAATCCATGAATGACACAGTAGTCTGAGTGGAAAAACTCAGGACTAGATCT
The DNA here is from genome assembly GCF_019279795.1 of Protopterus annectens. NCBI lineage: Eukaryota > Metazoa > Chordata > Ceratodontiformes > Protopteridae > Protopterus > Protopterus annectens. Next base: position 744,220,450 of record NC_056729.1, read on the forward strand.
AGATACAGATTAGCTTTTTCCTGTGGAAGAAAAGCTCTTTCAACTGAGGTGTCCAGGTGACACCCCAGGAAAACAATCCAGTGAGAAGCAGTCAAAAATAACACAATTTTATCACAGAAAAAGTAGATTTAACAACTCTTTACCACAAAAATAAAGCATGACACTTCTGCTTAAAAGTGATAAAAGTCACATGACAGTCAATAAAAAACACTTTTTCCTAGCTTTAAAATAAACAGTTTACAGAAATGGTACAATTTCTCTCAGAAACTTATCTTCAATGGTATTAGCCAACTGTCATTCCTCAAACGTCTGCAAGAGGAGTAGTTCTTGACAGTAGGAAAGCTGGGAGGTCTGGTAAGCTAACTAGCAGTTTGGGATTGTAGAAGGTACCTTGAAGCTTTCAAAGCTGGCCAGCTGCTGTATCCATAGCAAGATATAACCCATATAGCTAGAGCTACTGCAACAGTGATCCTTATGATGAATGTCATAAAGATGTTGGATATTTATTGAGCTTTATTTCCCTAGTTATATGCAGAGGACTCTCTAGTATGAAAAGTATGTTTTCTCCAGAGACTTTATACAATCAGAAACACATAATAATCATTTTAGCAAGAGTCCTGGTACTGATGATGATAATGATATCTTACCTTTCTTCTCTTTTGCAGAACTGATGTCATGTGAAGAGCTTCAGGCTATCTTACACTTGGTCTTACAGGCTGGTAATATTATGAATGCTGTAAGTAGTATTATTCTGATAAAGGTATATGTGATTATTTACTTCAAACCTTTGAGATGGTCTTTGTCACTTGTTAAATGTATTTGCATGTGATTTAGGCTGTTCATCCATCTAGCCTCAACTCTCTTTTCACATTTTGCACATGGGGTCAGGGTGTCACTTCAACAGTGACAATCATCTTGAGCAATGTTTTACACTGCTAGGTGGCTAGCCCTGCCAGAGTATTTCATTCATAACACACACACACACACACACACACACACACACACACACACACACACACACACACACACACTCACCTATGGCCAGTTTAGAGTGTCCAATCCACCTACTGTATGTCTTTCGAATGTGAGAGGAAACCGGAGCACCTAGAAAAAAATCCATGTGATTTAGGCTCTTCATCTGCTTGTATATCAAGTTATTTTGTTGCCTTCTGCAGCTGCCTTATCTGATGATCAGATGTTCCAAGCATGTACTTTGTTTATGTACTCTGCTCCATACAATGTAATTGAATTAAAGAACTGTGTAGCATGCAGTGCTACTGTGTGTGGAGTATGGAAATCAATTTTGCTTCTTTGTGTTGCATTGGGACAGCAGTGAGATTCCATTCAAAATGTGAGCTGTAGTATGTGAAGCTGCATAAAGTTGTCAAATGAGATCCCTTATGGTAATATCTGCTTCATATTACTCAAAAGAAAGATGCATTATAACAAAAATCTCAATCTCAGCTTTCTAGAACTGATATAGTTTCAATACAGCACACCGTTTGCCTTCAGGATTTCATTACATGCCATTATAACTTTTGTACATATCTTAAGCTGATATGCTTGTTTGCCTATTTCTACTTAAACTTGGATTAATATTTATCCTTCAGTTACTTCATTATTCTGAGAGGTTCTCCCACCACTACCACCCTCTGTGCATCCAGAAACAAGTTAATGAGTTCCTGTAGGCCTACTATGTTTTTTTCCCTTATTAAATCCTGTCAGGTAGGCACAGTGAGTAATTTGGTTTATGATCAACTTTGCAGAACAATTGTGTTTGCATCAGAGGGGCAGTGATTCCCTTTGACCTTGAGAGTGAGATTTTAGATGATCCATGAAATTGGGACTTCAGTCTGCAGAAGCAAAGTTTAAAGTTGCACACCCACTGTATTTTAGCATATGAAATCTTGGTACTTAAGCATTATCGCAACCAGATTTCTAACCCCATGTAGTTCCTAATGTTATCACAAACAGACTTTATAGTACACTAAAAAGGGGTGTGTGAAGTCCAAATCAGTCTTGTATCACCTTTGTTCTGAAAGAGGAACTGGAATAACGGCCAAATTCCTTTTCCTTGGTAGCGTCCTTTACTGCCATAACTTCATGCAAAATAAGATGAACAGGGAAGAATAACTAATGCAGGGCTTACTACATCAACAAGTACAGATTCTTCTACAGTGAAATCTAATTAATGCGTTTACTGTTACTGAATAGTCATTTAAGAAAACCGATTACCAGCAAAATACAAACCATTCAAAGGCATACATACAAGTCGTGCATTCTAGTCAGTGTTGAGGCGAAGCATGTTACAGAGGGTCAAAGTGCTGTAAATAAAACACAATTTCAAAACACGAGTGCACATCCAAAAAATAACAGATTGCACACCTTAGTTCAGCCCTCCATGAAGTCAGACCAAAAGAATATGGTTAGAAATGCACATGTGAAAAAGCACATTAATCGGATGCCTGAATAGCTGCTGTTAACTGGCAACCTGCCACTTTATGCCATAACAAACTTTTCCTTTCACTTATGACGCTACCCAGGAAAAGGAATTTCTCCGTTATTCCTGGTACTGTTTCAGAAGCACTGTGATAAAAAAGTAATTTGGACTTTACACACCCCATTTCACTGTAACATAAAGTACTATCACTTTAACTTCACCAGTTAGGGCGACTTCGAAATCTGGTTGCGATAATACATAAGAAACTAAATCTCTTCTGGAAAATAATGTGATATTTTTAGTAGCATCCTAAAGCATTTGCAACTTCTATTCCAAACTACACTTGAAAGGATTAACTAGTTACAATGGTTAAATGTGGAGTAATTTTAACACTTATCTTGGAGATGGTAGCAGTTATAAATGTGACACTGACCCCCCCCACGCACGCACGCACGCACGCACACACACACACACACACACACACACACACACACACACACACACACACACACACACACACACACACACACACACACACACACACACACAGACACACACACGCGCGCACACACACACTCTGTGTAAAGCCACTAGGCATGTGTCTGTACTGTGCAAGGTAGGGTTTACAACAGGGCAGAAGTGAGGCTTAACAGCGCCCTATAATCTAAATCTTAGGGCAGCAGCACGGTTTGGTTAAATTTACATTATCTGATTGAGTTGTATGTTATCTCATCTAGAATCTATAAAAAGTTCATAGTTCTTTGTTTTTTTTTCCCTTTAAATAAAAGTATATATGTTGACTTTGTGTACCTGTTTTCAATAGAATTTGAAACCTTTCCATAAAATTTGGTTTTAAAAGGAATTCATTGTCACTGTTTTCAACACCAAGTCAGTAAGATCGTCAGACAGACTAGATTATTTTCAGTATACCACTGACTTAGGCCAAGTAGAAGAGCTAGTAATGTTCATTGTGAACATCAGAAAGCTTTAGGTTCCCGAGATAAGTTTGGGAGCACAATTCAGCATAGGACAAGACTTAACAATATGCCCAAAACAGGATCTCCCCCAAAAGTTACTGTACTGCAGACTTGCTAATTAAAAGCCCTGCTGTGCTAATGTGAAATGAAAGTACTCATGGGATGAAAAAGATGAAACTGTTTTAGAAACATTATTTGACAAGAGCAGGCAAATAATTCTTTAAAATAATAAACACAAGTCACTAGACTATTTCCTTTTCTTGAGCTTTTAGTCCTCTATTTTCCTTGATTTATTTTTTCCTTTTCTGAACATCCGTTTGGGTAATTTTTCATAGACACAACTTCAGTGCACATTTTAACCTGGATCAAATGCCACAAAAAGTTTATTTGTGTTGCCATAACATTTTGAATTAGACTAGGAAAAACGACATTGTGAGCTACTCAAGCTTGCTGCTGAAACAACAGGGTGGTTGTAATAATAGCTTACTTCTCTCCCTTTTGGTGTATGCAGGTTGTAGGAACATGGCACCTTTTGTTCCTTAATAACCAGTAAACTGTATATTTTAGAGTCTACACCACAGGATCACACAATCCAGTAGACCACAATGACTCATGGTTACTCCTAAACACTGACTTGTAGTTTAACTTCCCTTGTTGTGGTATACAGTGACTTATAGTTGCTCCAGGACTTTCCTGAAAAGGTGACTGGTATGATGGAATTGAATGATGGCATAGGACTGCCAACAGCTTCTTAGATTAAAGCAAAACGGGTTAGCCCCAGTGCTCAAGGTGACTCAAGACTTGGCTTGTTCATGGTTCACTATCCCTGCTGTTGTAAATATTTTACAGAAGAGAGGGTAGCAGCTCTTCTAACTTCTTGGCAAGTCCACTTTTCTCACATCCACCCCCAAAATGAGCTTACAGAGCCATAACTAAATATTTTTCTGCCCTGGTTGTTGTTGCTGTAGCCAAGAAATGAAAATACAATACAATGTAAGAAAGGTATCTGGCATATCCCAGAGGTGTGTCGCACTAAAAGGCTCCATGTTTGCAAGCCTTTTAAACAGCAACAAAACCAATCAAAAACAATTTACACAGTTCCTAATTAAGAATTAAAAAAAACAGGGTTCTCTTGTACCAAAATAATAATAGTATACTTCATCAGTATAATAAAATAACAACCAATAAATGTTAAAAACATTAAATATAAAAATTATGCAACAAACGTTCATAGTTTGTCCCTCTCAAACTTAGTAAACTGGTGAACGATATTCTGTCATTAATACCTGGAGGCTGTGTTGCATTAAGTAGTCAGCATTTTAATCCACGACGATCCATTGTAATAAAGGAAGAAGGAAAGTGCTCACAACACGTACTGTTTTGCGTTTGTTTGTTACTTCGAGTTTGAGTTTTTCTTTATTTTCTGTTTTTGTGGATTGTTATTCAGAGCAACCAGTAAGCAAAGTGCATAGCATGATCCATAATATAATTACTATATACATAAACATGAAATTCTTACAATTTATATGCTTTTTCAGAGCTCTCACCCCCACCTCGTATCCTAACTTTCAAGAAAGGGGATCAAGTTGAGGAAACAGTGGCAGATTATTAAAGGAGAAATTCAGGAAGTTATAAACGACCAAAAACCAGGATCTTCCACAATAAATATTTAATCCAATTCAGGAAGTTGCCTGAGGCCCACAGATGCAGAGAGACCAGCCAAGAAAATAACATTTTTAAAAGATTCCTTATATTTAGCTTGTAAGCTAACTCATTGTAATTAGATTACATGGTGAACATGACAAGTGATCGATCTCTTGTTAATAAAACTAAATTTTTCTTTTGACAGTTTTTTTTTATTCATTCTTTTAAGTAAAGAAATTCGTCTTTACTTAAAAGAACAAATAAATGGACACTCATGAAAGACCACAATTCCGGGAATACAAAGTTTAATGAAACGTAACACTCCAATGTACAAATAAACACCAAACAAAATATCATAAACGCCTCAACAATACACCGTTTTTTCATCCAAAACAAGACTTCTTCAGATATAAATCAACTCCAATCATGTCACTACTTATATCCCAACCAAAATCCAGTTTACACCAATAGAATTTCTTCTTTGTTGCAAAGCCTTTTGATAGAGGACATCCACCAGAAAGATTTGTGTTTCCTTGAGGAGCAGATTTTAGTTCTGTTGGGTATGGCCGAGTTCATGCAGTCGTTCAGGTGTTTGTATACTGCACTGGCGTATTGTCCCGCATAGTTGCCTGCATCATCTGAGGGGGGGTGGTGCTGTGAAGCTGCTATTACCCTCCCTTAGGAAGTTGTAGTCAGCTTTTGAGAAGTTTTTTAGCCTGGTTATGGCTGGGGAGGGGTTTGGTGGGATAGAACCTTCAAATGAGACAGACTGATAATCTGATCTCACCAGGCAAGAACATCCTATGGGAGTGGTGTAGAGGTTGCCCACGTTGGTGAGAACCAAGTCCAGTATGTTATCTCCCCTTGTAGGAGATAAGACCAGCTGATCTAGTGCATTAGAGCTGATGAAGTCAAGTAATCACTGGGTGAGTGCATTAGTGCAGGGATAGTTCACCCAGTCTGTGGTGGGGTAGTTGAAGTCACCAAGGATCACGGTGTTAGGAAGTACCTTGATGGAGTCAAGTAGGTCCAGGTAGGAGGTGTGGGTGTCCTTAGACATTAAGGCTTTCATCTACTAGCTCAGAGGCCCTTTAAACCACATTGTTCCTTCCTTTCATCCAAGGCATATTGCTAGGAACATTCCTAAGTCTCAGTTTATTCGCATCAGGCATAACTGTTCTAATGACAACACTTATAATTTATATAGCCAGGATTTAGTACATAGATTTAACAACAGAGGATATGAATCGGGCTATGTTACAACTGCCAAAAGATATGCATCACAACTTACAAGGGATGATTTGCTTACATACAAACAGAAACCTGGTTGTCGCTCTTCTACTTTATTAAGATTTACTACGACGTATGGAAGGAATACTGGGCAATTTATCAATATTATTAAGAATAATTGGAATATTTTGTCTGCTGATCCTGCATTGTCTTCAATTATACCTTCAAATTGTCCTTTTTCTTTTAGGAAAGGCAAAAATTTAGGCACCTATTTCAACCACTACAAGCATCATTCCCAATCTATGCCGGTACAGACCATACAAACCACTTTCCTTGGGGATAAACTTATTGGGTGTGTGCCTTGTGGCCACTGTCAAAATTGTAAATACGTTCTTAAAACTAAAGAATTTTCTAGTAGTAACTGGAGCACTGTATATGATATCAAGTTTTTTGCTAATTGTAATAGCGATTGGATAATTTACATGGCATGTTGCAGTTGCCATTGTTTTTATGTAGGACAAACATCTAGGCCATTTAAGCTACGTATCTCTGAACATCTTAGTGATGTAAAATGTAAAAAAGCTAGTAATGCACTTTATAAGCATACATTAAAACATCCCACAGCAAGGTTTCATTTTTTAGTTATAGATAAAATCTTAGGTGATCGCACAATGAAATCTAGGTGGCATAAGAAATTAGACATTAAAGAAAAGAAATGGATAATTAAGTTAGGTGCACTTTTTTATCCTGGTCTCAATGAACATCTTTGAAATAATTATTTATTCATGAGTGCACTAATCATGTCCTAAGGATTTCTGTATCTAATTAACATTTTTGTATTTAATGACTTCCTTTTTGCTTTGATTTTATCACACTGAGGAAGGCTAAGCTAACTCTATGCCGAAACCGGTCTGTGAGATGGAAGTTTAATGTGTTATTAATAAAATAATTTTTCACAGCCACTTATTTGCTGGCCTCATTACTTCTTTTGGATACCCTGTTTGGCCGTGCAATTTTCTCTGTGCAGGGGACTGTTTTTTCGTTTGTCCTTCCATAGCACCACCCACATATTGCTCAAACCAATACCATCAGTTCCCTCCAGAAGAAAACAATAGAATTGCTCCCAACAGTAATACCCACTCTTGTTTACCACCCGCTAATCTTATTTACAACAAAGATAAAACCCAAGTTAAATAAGATACTCCCAACTCAGATTAGTTTACTATTCCTCCTCACTCTATTAGCCTTCTTCACCAGTTTTCAAGTCAACCTCCTTCAAATAATTAAGACTTCAACCAATCCTCACAATGGATGTCAACATCTACCCTTCCTGCCTTTCTCCATAACAAAATAATCTCTACAAAACATATCTGATTTATTTTTCTATAAATATCTCAAAACTAAGTATCCAAATTTATGATCAAATACCAAATCAAGGCCAACATATAACTGGCCACATTCTTCTCTCTGTACAATATCAATTCAAAAAATTAGCTGATATATTCACCCCAACACAGATCCCACTGTTCATAAAACAATCACTTTCAACCCCAAAATAAACCAGTCACCTAATACATCTCAGAAAAAAACACAACCCAAACTCACCTTACTAAATATGAACCTAATAAGTATGTATGATAAAATCCATGACATTCATGTCTACCTTGCCACATACACTCCTGATGTAGTCATGGCTACTGTAACCTGGTTAAAAAAGATATAAAGGATAATGAGATCAACCCCCCCCCCCCGATACAGTATACTCAGGCATGACAGACAAAACAGGCATGCAGGTGGTATAGCAATAATCTATAAAAAAAAACAAGCATGCAGGTGGTATAGCAATCATCTATAAAAATTCCTTAACTGTCTCCTTACTTCCACAGGAAATACCCACATTTAACAATGCTGAACTTCTAATAACACTCCTAAAAATCAGCAAATCAACAATAGGACAACTATATGTTTAACAGCAATTTATATACAACTAGGGAATAAAATCGATAATGCTGAAAGCATCTTGTACTGGATATCCCCCCCCCAAAAAAAAAATGAAGCTATAATACTTGAAGACTTAAATATAGACTGGCAACTCAAAAATTCCACTACTCCCATTGAATCCATCAACTTGTTTGGCTTCAGACAGTGAATAACCTTACCTACCCAATAATCAATCAAATAATTAATAAATCTTCAGGGAGACACTCAATATTAGACAGGAGTCTTAAAAGTAGGCTGTCTCACAGATAGCATAAGTGACCCCATACCAACATATGCTATTAGAACTCATATTAGCCTAAATAAACATATTATCCATAATCAAATATGAAATACAACCAATTTCAGCCAAGATATTTTCAATGAAACACTAAAACAGTATAAATGGAATGCACTTAGAACAATGCCACTAGATACTGCTGTAGAACACTTTACAGACCTTAAATAATCTAGTACCAGTAAGTAATAAAAGAGTAAAGTCCAACCGCGCACCGTGGCTGACAAAAGAAACAAAAAAAAATCATGGCAAAAAGGGATAAAGCCTAGAAAAATTGGTATAAAATAAAACTCAAAATGCCTTCCAGCAATTTAGACATCTTAGAAACCTTGCAAAACTCCATGCAAAACAGGATAAACAAAGATACTATACCAACCTACAAGTCAAACATAAAAACAACCCAAAACTTTTTGGTCATCACTAAATAAACGGGCCTATATTATATTCTCGAAAGCCGACAATATCGAAGCTGATATTGTCGACACGAGAATAGCGAAAGCGCACATCGAACGTGTAAATGGAAATCTCCGTAAGGGGAGATTTCCATTTACTGCAATGTAGTGCGGTCTCGGAGTTGGTATATTTAAGTAGGGGGGGTGTGCGGGCGCCAGGGGGCTTGTCCCCCTGCTTAAACCCATTAGGGTACTTTTTTCTTTCTTTCTTTTTTTTTTTTTTTTGTTGTTTTAAGTTCGATGTTTGAAGACACTGACCATATGGTGTTCGATGTTTTCAACTGTCGATCTTATAATATATACCCAAATAAACTACTCCACCCTGGCAAGACCGCCACCCCCTCTCCAAAAACAGACAATACAACAGTCTCTATCCCCACACAGTTTAATTCTTACTTTATACAATTGATATTATCTCACTTAGACAGTAATACATTTGGCCCTTCTCTCTTCCCTGTCCAATCAAAACCACTCATAGCTCTTCAGTGTTAGTCCAGTACCTACAACACACATAAGGAAGTTGATCCTTAAAATAAAAAGTACACCTGTAGCTGTAGACCAACTACCATCAGACTACCTAAAACTGGCCAAAGAAGTCATAGCCTTCCCTATATCTGTGCTAATTAACAGGCCCATAGCAGAAAGATATGTCTCATTACTGTGGAAAAAATCCTTCATCATACCGCTGCACAAAGGCAGCACATCTACAGAGTTTAGTAACTACACACCAATGGTGATTCTCTCCCCCTCTCCAAAATATTAAGAGAAATGCATCCATATGCAGCTGATGCAATACCTAACTTCAAATAACCTGCTGTCAGAAATGCAACATGGCTTTAGGACCCAGCACAGCACCACTACTGCTCTACTACATTTTACAAATATAATAAACCACCATGTTCTTAGACTTGTCAAAGGTATTTGATGCTGTCTTACACCAGCAACTGCTTGTTTGACTCTCCTCAATTGGACTTTCACAAAACTCCTTGTTGTGTTTCTATGTTACCTATCTGGAAGGCAGCAACCCATTAAATGGCAACAACCCTACTCATCCTTTCAACTGTGTCCACTCATATTTAATATATTTATTAATGACCTCCACACCTCCACTCACCATGCTAGTTTAGTTCAGTATGCAGATGACTCAGCATTAATTAATATGTGCGGCCTCAACTATAAATAAGGTCTAAGGCATTACCTAGAAATCCTTCTCCTCTATAGAAACCTGGCTCAAAGAACCAAACCTCCTACTCAACCCCAAGAAAACTAAGTTAATACTTTTTATCTCAAAAGGTGGCCAAAATCAAAAGCATTTTTTACCTTAAAATCAGCAAATAATAATGTCACTGAAACTGTAACCCACAATAAACTTCTAGGCATTATAATAGATGACAGTCTCAAATATGGCAAGCATATACTACATACCATTAAATTTACTCACCAGAAATTAGACTCCATTTATGGGATCAATGGATTCCTTTCAGATACTGCAAGAAAAGCTCTAGCCATCACCTTCTTATTGCCAACTCTCTTCTACACCACTCCTATCCCAACAAACTTAAACAATATTCAAAGAAAGAAACTTGCCTCTTGCTACAAAAAAGTAGCTAAATTTGCCACCAATCTCTCATAGAGCACACCATTGTCATAGCTTAAAGCAATTAAACTGGTTTAAACTACACAACTACCTAACATAATCACAACTGCCGTATTTCTTTGTAAATAAGACCTAACCAGAGAATAAGGCCTAGTATGGTTTTCCAGGGTCGTCATGATATAAGCCCTACCTCAAAAATAAGCCCCAGTTAAGATCGTCAACAACACAAGATGGATGTGTTGAATTATAAAGTAATGTTATTGACACCCATTGACTGAGGTTATCATACTCATACATCATACATTGTGTTTTCTACTGCTTTGCCCTACAGCCTTCTGTGAATAGTACATTTTGTATGCATCATCAATTCAAACTTGGTCAAAAGCTTGTATCAAAGCATTCTGCTTTGGAATAAACACACTTGGTTTTTTAAAACAAAAACCATCATTTTCAACATTGCCTTTGAACATAATTTTCAACATTAAATTCCATGTGAACATTTTAATGTCAAACACTATCTCTGTAATATCAGAATCAGCTGAATGCTTTGATACAAGCTTTTGAGCAAGTTTGTATTGATGATGCATAAAAAATGTACTATTCACAGTCTAACAATCTAACTAAGAATGAGTTTGAAGCAGTGATAACCCTACAAAATAACCCCTCTATTATCAAAAGATCTGCAGATAAGGGGGGCCAGATTGTAGTCATGGACAAGTCTATGTATGACAACATTATGCTTGCTATGTCGAATGATGGAAGTTTTTATAAGGTTATTACACCTATACAGGTGAAGAAAATGATACAGAATGTTTTAAATAGTGTACATGAACTTCTGCATTTGGGTCTCATAGATGAGAACCTTCTGAAATATTTTACTATGCCTAAACCTACAACACCGATGATCAAAGGACTCCCTAAGTTGCACAAAGATTCGGTAAAACCCCCGATGAGACCCATTGTGGCAGGGAGGAATTGGTGCACGGAGTCCATTTCCATATACATAGAGAAGAACCTCCATTGTTTGATTAATCAATTGGAATGTATATTAAGAGACACTGAGCATTTTCTTAGAGACCTGTATGATTATACCATTAATATATGTTTGCCAGATCATTATATACTAGTTATGCTTGCTGTAGTGTCACTCTTCACGGTTATTCCGAATGAAGAGGGTATTTACAACGTCAGTAGGTTGATGGAAAAGCACATGAGTTTTACGACTGCTAAGACAGAATTAATGCAGACACTTTTAAAACTAGTATTAGAGAACAATATATTTATGTTTAGAGATAAAAGATAAAATGTATTTGCAAGTGTTGTTGCGATGGAGGGCCGTGCCAATTGCCAATAGCAATGCCCAATGTGTTACTGGGAAGCGTGGAAGCAGCATAATTTCCATTCCAAAAAAAAAAAAATTTTTTTTTTTTTTTTTATTTTGTGGATGTTCCTTCTATCTAAAGGGTCGGTCACGGGACAACTGATTTTTTTTTTGGAATTTAATAATAATTCCACATTTTTTTAAAATTTACATACATTTGGTTTTCACTGAGGTTTTTTTTTAGATTACCATCATCTCTTTGGGATGGTAACCTTGAGTAATGCAGTCTATATAGAAAAGAATGCCATGCCAATAACTTACTCAGTAAAGGAAGTATGCATCCAAGATATATTTTTAGGAACGTCGCACAAAATCAATTTTTTAGAGCTTCCTTGCTGAATGTGAAGGAGGAGGACTTTAATAAACAAGTTACAGGGGTGGGTACAGAACTTTTGGCCAGAGGATATGATGAATGTATGGTGAATAAAAATAGTATGGATGTAACTAGATTGAGAAATACTAGAGCTAAACCATATTTTTCGGAAGGGATGGAAGCTGGAATGTTACATCCAGCTATTGAGCCCCAAGATTCCAGTAAACTGAGGATGTCTTTCAGTTACTCAAGAAATGTGAGACAATATACTGATATTAATAGACATTGGAATATTCTGACAAATGACAGGTAAGTGAGCAAATATTTGGAAAGGACACCGCAGTTCACATATAAGAACAAAAAGCCCATGAAGAGATGACTTTGTCACACCAGAGACCATAATACAGTGATTGATCAAGGAGGAACTAAACCATGTGGTAAATGTCAGGTTTGTGTATACATATACATAGTGGATGATTTGGAATGCAGACATCCTAATACAGGGGAGGTCTTTAAGTTCAGGATCACAGCTACATGTGATAATTCACATGCTGTATATTTGGCTGTCTGTCAAGTATGCTGCAAATTCTATGGGTGTCAGCTGAAAGATAGAATCAGGGAGCATGTCTATCATACTAAGAAAAAGAGCATGTTTAATGCATTGGCAAAGCATGTTGGTGAAACCAATGAAAGACATACTTTCAAATTCCTGGTTATAGGAAGATGCTTTGAGAATCCAAGGGGAGGTGATATAAGGAAGAACTGAGAGCCTGGAGACAGAATGGATAGTCAGATTAAGGGCGAATGTAAGGCACGGTCTTAATGTTCATGTGCCTATGAGACCTCTTTTGAAAAATAGACCACTGTGTAGGTAAAGGTGTGATTAACACTATTAGTAAATACAGGTTTGGTTTTTAATTTCATTGTTATTTTTAATTTCATTAATATGTTTGTATTTATTAAATATTTTAGAGTTTTCAATAATCACTTGAAAGTCTTTTATGGAATGTGTATATTTAAATATGAATTGGTAGGTCATATGACCATGATTGATTGGTATAAGAATGGTGTTTTAGATGAACATAACATACACCTGAAGAAGCATTTCTGTGAAAGCGCTTGTGTCTGTTCTTATTAAAGCAGTTTGAGAATCTGGAGCCGTGCCTGTGTCTGTTTTATGCCTTTGAAATGTCGATTTTGTTCATGAATAAATTTCGATTTTTGTACATGAATAAATGAATAAATGTAGATTGTTGTAAGGTGGGGGTAAATAAGGCATCCCCGATAATAAGCCCTAATGCGTATTTCGGTGTGGGAAAGAGTGTAAGACCCAGTCTTATTTTCGGGGAAATACGGTAACTAACAGCATAGAAACTCATTCGTCATCCAGAAAAATTCCCTGCAGTACATAACTTATTACTGACCTACTTATCCAGCAAAGGACCTCTGCTTTAGTAACAAATTCTTATTACTTACAGATAAGTCAAATAATGATCTAGGAGACTTACTCTACTCCCAGTACATTGCTAAGCTCTGGAATAGTATCCTCACACAAATAAAACTCTCAGACAAACTCAATCATTTTAAACCACTGCTTAAACAACATCTTAACCAGTCCTGGTCCTGCTCATGCTCATCTCAAGGTTGAGACTTTGTCTTCAATGTATGATACTCTCCAAATAATCTCCTTAAGCAGAATATACTCAACCTCTCACTGAAATGACAAGACAATTTTTATACGTACTGTAACCGCTGCCTGTACAGTCCGCTAAGATGCACATGGGCTCTCTCTGTAGTAACTTCCACCTTTGTAAAATCTTACAGTGTATAAATGTAACTACTGTTTGTGTGTAAATGTAACTAGAACTGTAACTACTCTGTGTTTAACTGGAACTTAGTATAATGCAATGTAAGCAAATGGAACTTTTCTCCCCGGGCCTCTGCTGAAAATGGGTAATATCCAGTCGGACTTTCCCGGTAAACAAAGATGAATAAATAAATAAATAAATATCCTCTGTTGTTTGTGGGGATGGCTAACTGTGTTATGGATGAAATTCACATGGAGTCTTCATGTTCTTGTTTTAAAGTTTGATATTAAAAGCTATTGCACATTTGTGTGATATAACTTGGAATATGAATTTCATCTTTTCTAATATGCTGGCAGGCAACCAGATTGAGGGTGCTATTTGTGCTGTGAATGAAAGCAGTTTGTCCTCTTCATTTATTCATTTTAAAGTCTGTCATTAAGGCTGAGTGTGCATCTGCATGAAATAAATTAGAATATTTAACTGTTTTTGTTAATTTCCTAGCAGGCAACTAAAATGAGGAAGTTAGCTGTGCCGTGATAAAAATAAATACATTTGTTCTGTTTAAAGTTTGGCATTAGTGCTAATGCACATTTGTGTGAAACAAATTGGAAAATTGGAATACTTACTCTCTGGTCAATCTTTGTGTGAAACAAATTTGAAACTGTCACTGATTTTGAAGAATGTCATTGTTTTTGCCTAATATTTTTGATCTGCAAATTACCCTCTTGTTGTTTGCTAAAGTTAAAGTCTGACTTTGGAGGAATGGTATGTACTTGTATGAAACAAGCTGGAGTATTTATCCTCTGGGTGATGTTTGTGTGAAACCGAGTTGAAACTGTACATGATTTTGTAGAATGTCCCTGAGCTCATCTCATATTTTTAGGTCTGTGCCTTATAAAATGTGTGGTTTTCTGTCAGATTATAAAGGATTGCAGTCACTAAATGGAGGAGGGACTGGCTGTGGCTGAAAGCAACTTAGCCTCTTACAATTTGCTCACTTTACATTATGGCCTTACAGAAACAGTATGCAATTGTATGAGATAAGCTTTAGGTATTATTGTATTTATATGAAAATAGCTTTGGGAGCTGCCTCTGTGTGAAGTCAAGTTGAAGCTAGCATCTGGTTTTGCAAAATGTCCCTCACATTTCCTAATGTTGATCTGTTTCTTATTTCCTAATGTTGATCTGTTTCTTATAAAACTGCAATTTTCTGGCAAATTGTTGAGAATTGCAGTCACTAAACAATGACAAACATTTGGATTTCAGACCTTGTGTTCTTCATAAAATGGATTTTCCAAAATGTTTATTGTAAAAACTTTAATTAGATAACAACATATTTAAAATATGTCCCTGATTCTGTGCTTTGTCCCTCATCATTTTTGGCTTTGTCTTGATTTTCATTTTAGTGTAGTCAGATAAAGTGAACTTGCCAAAGTGGCTGTAACTGCTGGGTGGATGTGAGGGGATGTCTGTAAATGAAGTAACTTACCTTTTTGTTATTTGATCAGTTTAAACATTCTGGCTTTGCAGGATTAATGTATGTTTATGTGAAATAAGTTGGAATACCCAGGCTGATATCTGCTTGAGTGAAATAAAGCTGAACTACTTTATTATGTCTATAATTATTTTTTTATTGCAATCGAACTTCTGTGTATACAGTCAACAATGGGATTATGATTATTGAGTATGGGGACTGTCTATGGATAAGAATGAGTTACTCTGCTGTCATAGTCAAGTAAAACAGTCATTAGTATGGATTTGCAGGATTAGTGTACATTTCTGTAAAGCAGGTTAGAATACTTTACTGTGGCCATTTTTATCTCAAATGAACAGTTGAGGCGTATATAGTCAAGTGGCTGCAATTGATGGGTATGGGCATTGGTGGATTATAATGGCAGCATTTTGAATGGTCTTATATTTGGAAGATTAATAACATTAATACTTGCATTTATGGCTTCCCCTCAAAATGAGTGTTGGGAGCATTGCTTGAAAATCACCTAGGATCCAATGTACTTTAAATCCATAACTGAGGTGAGATATTGCTTAAAATAATATAGTTATAGTGACCAGTAAATAAATATACATGACAGGAGATGCAATGATGTATACTAACAAGTATATTGGAAGCAACTACATTTGCTTTCCTCAGGCAAGTGAGCATGGTTGGACTTCTTGAAAGTGATGAGATTATCTCCTAACGTGATGTGTTTGGAAAGAGTTCCAGCAAGATGGTGTGAGTTTAGAAGAGGATCTTTCACAAGTAACAAGTGTAAAGGAAGGTTTAGAAACAAGTAGAGAACTAGAATTTTGATGTAAGTAGGTAGAGCTTCGATACACAATTTATTGCATGTATTAAGGAGAAGAGTAGCCCTCTAATATACTGGTAACCATTTTCCTTTGTTTAGTGTGAGGCAGTAGTGTTGAGATTACTGGAGAGGTGAATGAATATGAAAAAAAAATTCAGCTTTTTGTAGATGAGTGATATTGTTTAAGGACAGGATAATATATATTTTAGCCTAGGTCAGAGAACATTTCTGACTATGGCTTGTTGAGCTTTTGCAGTAAGAAAATGGGAAATTCTGTAGGAAAGCCTTAGTCGAGCTAAAACTTTCTGTATTTGTGTTTCAGCATGTTTGTTAAATGAGAAATGCTGCTCAAGCAACAGGCCTAAATATCTTTGGTTGGATTACTATAACAAGTTAGATCCCCAGCATACCAGTTTGAAACACTCAGTGGGTGCTAGCAAAATGGATGGGGAGTGGTTGATATACATTAGGTGTTTAAATTCTGTGTTCCATCAGAGGCATTGTGATGAAAGGAAGTATTGTCAGTGCAGTTATCTGGAATATTGTAAATAATTATATGGCATTTGTGAATATCAAATTGATTCATACAAGATCCTGGTGATACAAATGTATTAGAACGGCATGTCATGTGTATATCAAACTGATTTGTACAGACATTTGTGTTGAAAAGGTATTTGTAAAGTGCTCGTGTTGAAATGTATTCACAGTGTCCCTTACTGGAGAGAATAGAAATGTACATGCACTACTGTAACTGTTTAAATGTATATGTTTTAACAGAGGAAACTGGAGGCTTAACCTCAGTCCAGCAAACGTTAGAAAAATATCTGAAATTAAATCACTTTATAGGCTAAACCATAAAATACTATTTCACAGGTTTCAAGGCAGCCAGAGATACAAAGTCTGTACTAAGAAGCTTTCTGTATTGTCCTTGGGGTGAACTAATTGCCACTCAGGAAGAGTGAAAGTGTTTAATTGTTTTATGACCTCCAGAATCGCAACAGAGCTGAGTAAAGCCCTTGTGTGTGTAGTTTTACAGGTAGGTGCTAAGTCCTGCCAGCTTCCAGCAATGGGGGTTTTGCATGGGAACTAGAAATCAGATGACTAGAAATGATGTAATTCTGCAAGCTATCCCAGCAGTAATACTTTAGATATTATTTTGAGAAGTCTCTTAGTGAGACGGAGCATTCTGTATTCTGTCTTGGACCTGACAACAAAAAGAACCATTCACCACATCATCTGCCTTACTCTAAGTAGGTTATTAGGGAATAGTAACTCTTAGATACAGTCAGGAATATAGTGAAGCTTAGTTAAGATATTGTTTTTCTTTATTTGTCTGAGACTGTCCTTCAATGTTGTTTTAAATATTTCTTGTGATTTTGAACTCTGATGTCGATGTGCATATATATATTTAGTATTTTCTTGTTCCTTTATTATTTAGTATTAAATATATTTAGACCTTTTATTGTGGCTAATCTTTGTAGAGATATTTAAGTTCTGAGAGTAATTGCATATTTATTTGGTGACACTGTGTGGGCCACTCCTAATAGCTCTGCTGTTGGTCAAACTACCATTTGTATTAATATTAATTTTAATCAGTATATTGGGTACCCTTGGAAGAGCCCTAAGATAGCTGGCAGGAGTGTCTGGTGGCAGTCATAACTACCTTATAGTCTGGGCAGAAGAGGGCATAGCTAGTCAACCTGTGCTAGCTTTTCCCAGGGTGTGTGTGTGTGTGTGTGTGTGTGTGTGTGTGTGTGTGTGTGTGTGTGTGTGTGTGTGTGTAAATCAATTCTCAAAGAGTGTGTGTGTCCGCTACCCAGGCAGGGACATGAAGCACTGGTTGGATAGAGAGGGTGCTAGAGGCCTTGGTTTGGACACTCAGCTGAGATCTCAACTCTATAGCTGTGCCAGTGGGGAGTCTTTCTGGGGATCTGAAGAAAGTGGGAGAAACCAGCCCTGGACTGACTGTGGTCTCTGTGTGCTCTTAGAGGAAATTGCACTTGATGCAGAGAGCTGCATCTGGAAATACTGTGTGTGTTCCTGTTCTCCTCCCAGTGGAAGTCCCCCACAGGTGCCAGTGGTGTGGATTGAGGTGTTTTGATTACTTGTCCAGTGGTGGGTCGTTACAGGCATTATTGAGTCATATGCAACATCATAGTAGGTGATGAGGTGACTCTCTATGGTTTTCGGTATTCCCATGTATTACCTTAACCAACTGTTTATGCCTGGAAATCTAACAGTGAGCCACAGTTCATTATGTTGATATTGGTTATCTAGCATGTGTGTATCTATATGTGTGAAGCATATGATAATGTTGTTTATCTACTTATTATATCTGTATATTTGTGAAGCATACAATTTAATTACATTTAATGATGATTTCTTTTAGGGTGGCTACGCTGGAAATGCTGTTGGTTTTAAGCTGTCTTCCTTGCTAAATCTAGCAGACACAAAGTCAAACAAACCTGGAATGAATCTGCTTCACTTTGTTGCTATGGTAGGTAGTATGGAAATATACCTCTGCTGGAGTGTGATGTAAATTGAGTATAATTTAGAAGCA
Source organism: Protopterus annectens (assembly GCF_019279795.1). Lineage (NCBI taxonomy): Eukaryota > Metazoa > Chordata > Ceratodontiformes > Protopteridae > Protopterus > Protopterus annectens. Next base: position 744,239,433 of record NC_056729.1, read on the forward strand.
GGTAATATACATGTTGCATATGTCCTATCCAGTATAATGATCTTATGTAACTTTTCTTTGCTAGTAATAGTTTGTCAGAATGTTTAAGAATTATGCTTACTATGATGCAGAAACACATCCTCACGCCAGAAAGTGAATATGCAAAACTCTCATCACAGTGGATGCATCATGACTAAAACAGTTGGGACATAATGGCAAATGGGCATACAGATGTATTTACATGCACTGATTTGAAATATGATAACATGATCAGTCAAGTTGCTGTTTATCAAACAAGGTTTCAGCAAGTAGCCCTTATTGAAACTACAATGTTTCAGACATCCAGTTTTGAAGACTAACCATCTGTAAAAACAAGTATGGATGAGTCACTTCTCTGACAAATTTCTCTTCCTCCACCTCTAAATCTACAGTGTGGGAGAATGAAAGCTGTTGGTGTGTCTGATCCTACACATATCACCTATATTAAGAACTCCTGAGTCATTGCACTGTTGAAGGATTTTTTTTTATATTTTTTATGGTAGTGAAATGAGTTCTGGACTCTACTGACTGACCAAAGACACCAAAGCAAGGACTAAGGTAATACATCTAGCAATGTTTTCAACAAGTTCTGATTCGGGACAAAACCAGTAATCTGAAGCAATCTTCAGGATGTACTTTCTTGCAGGGACATTTTTCCAACCACATCCATGCAGAGGGTTTGTCTGTCTACATGCTTCTTAATAGTTTCATATGTTACTAACAGGCTATTCACCCCAGGGAGCTTCTTAAATCCTAGCCATGCTTCCCAAATATGTCAGACTGGTTTTGATACTGTGGGGTTACTTTAAGGGGTATATGTAGGCTTTACAGGCTGCCTCTGTCCACTAGAGACATTAGTGCCATGCCAAGAGTAAACTTCTGATTCTCCATCCACTGGCCCTTTTTACACTTGCATTGGGTTAGGGAAGAATTCTGCTTCACATGGATGGGAATCCTGTTCCAGAGAAAAGTTAGTCACCAAGAGATATACCTGTCCCTCCAACATGTGCTATTTATGTTGCAGATGAGGGTTTGGTCCCTAACTTGGGTAATTCTGATGCTGTTTGTTTTGCAGCTGTTCAACATATTCATCAGAGTGGGATCAGAGGATACTTTGTAGGCCAGGCATAAATTGCCTCTCAGCAATTCGTGGGAGACTGAGTACAGAGATAGGGTATTGAGGCAGTCCATGTAGGACATGTTGTTTAGACCACATATTCTATTTTGCTGAGAACCTCTGTTGATGCTGCAGTTGTTGCATATGCCTGGACGGGTATATACAAATGGGGGGGTTGCACTCAATTATTTGTCTAAGTGCCAAGTACAGTGTAACAATGACATCCTCATAACTAGATGCCATATACTTGCTTATAAGTTGCTCAATGTAGAATAATTTCTTCACTACCAAAGCACACACGATGAACAAAGGACAGGTTACTGTCCACATGTTCTGAAATCCCTGACCTCTGGATTTTACTCTTATAGGAATATTTTCAATTTGGTAATTTCCAGGGGTAGTAGCTGTCTTCCCAAAAGATACTATTATGCATTTCTTGGTACTGAATTTTAGACCGTGACTCTGGCACCAGTTGTTAATCTGTCAACCCATCTTGTAGGGTGTTTTTGTCATTGTTGGATTGTATGACTGTACCTAGTTTGCAGTCATCTGCAAAGCTGGTCAGTCAGAGCCCCTGATATTAGCCTTGACTTCAGAGAAGTACATACCAAAAATGAGTAGCCCCAACACCGAGTCCTGAGGGGCTCCACTAGTGACTGGCCTCTTGGTGGATGTAGACTCCCTATCCAGTCTTCCAGGGTTCTATATGTGAGCCAGCTGGCTATCTAGAGGGCAAGACAGGATCACAAGATCATAGGCGGGTACTAGGCTAATGGTCCTAGGGCCCTTAGAAGCCTAGCCAAGTACAACCCCTGTTCCCAAGAATATCAAGGTATTAAGCTGAATTAAGTCAACAACTACTGCCCCTGTCCAACAGGGACACAGATGAAACTTCCAGGGTAAATTTGCAGTTTCCCACCCAATCATACAAATTACACTTAAATAGGATCAGTGAGGGGCTCTGCTTCACCTGAACTGGACGTTTGCTCCAGAGGAGAGGAAACCTCTGTGAGATATACCTGTCTCTCCAGCAAGTGCTGTTGATGTCACATACTAGATTGAGCTCTCTAGAGAGAGTGCATCTTATACCATTTGATTTACAAATGTGCAGCATTTCCTTTAGAGCAGGATATGAGGTTGCTTTATATGCAAGGTAGAGGTCACCTCTGAGTAGACTGTATGTCACAGAGTATAGTGACAGTGATTTTAGTCTGTCAATGTATGACATATACTGAAGACCCTGCATTTTCTTTGTAAGAAACCTTTGAGGTTTTTCCAGTTACTGCAGGTGCCTGGTACGGTACATACCAAAGGTAGCATTGCACTCTGTTGTTGGCCTGATGAGTGAGGAGTACAGGGGGGTTATAACCTCTTTTGTTCTGGTTGCAGTGCTCTTATTAATGAGGTGGGTGATGTAGAAAGCCATTTGTTACCACCGTGGAGACATGGTGGTCAAAGGAAAGGTTGCTGTTAACCTGCGTGCCCAAATTTCTCACCAATGATTGTGTGCTTGGGGTGTTATTAATGTGTTAATCTGCAGGGGCATCGCCCTTATCAAAGAAGATGATAATGCATGTTTTTGCACTGAGTTTTAGCCCATGACTTTGGCACCAGCCGTTTGTCTGTGTAAGTCCCTGTTGTAGGATGTTGACATAATTTGGGGACTCGATGACTGTACCCAGTTTGCAATCATCAGCAAACCTTGTCAGCCATAGGCCTTTTGTTTTAGCCTATACATCAGAGAAGTAGATTCAAAACAATAGGGGCCCCAGCACAGATCCCTGTGGAACACCACTGGTTACGGGTCTGCTGGTGGAGTTAGACTCACCTATTTTGACTGTGTGTGTTCTGTTGTTTTGTAACCCATCTTACAATATAGTTTCATAGTTTAGTACTAGGCTATCTGCCCTGAGGCATTTGCAAGCCTAGCCCTAGAGATGTGGCTTTCACCACCCCATGTAGAGGTACTAAGGTGTATAGAATAAATTTAAAATACTGTGCCTTTGTCTAGTAGTGACACATTGAAGACCCCCTTACTTATTAAAATTAGTTTACTGTGACTCTGTTAAGTAGCGATACAGGGGTGACCCCCGGGGTAAACCTACGATCTCCCATCCACTCGTCAAGATTTCTCTTGAAGAGAGTCAGTGAGGGGCTCTGCCTAACATGGACTGGGATTTTGTTTCAGAGTATGGGAAGCCTCTGAGTTATGAATCTGTCCCTCCAGCATGTTCTATTCATGTTTGTACTGAGGTTTAAATCTTTGGCTCTCGTGGTTCTTATGGATTTTGATTTTTTGAGGTGGAGCATGTCCATCAATTCCTGGTTGGACATGGCCTTGTATGTCAGGCACAGATCACCTCTGAGCAGGCGGTATGCTACTGAATAGAGCTGGAGTTTCTTTAGCCTGGCAGCATATGACATATGTTGGAAACCCTTGATCCTCTTGGTGAGGTACTTCTGGGGTCTCTCCAGCTGTTGTAAGTGCCGGGTGAGGTACATACCAAATGGGGCATTGTACTCAATCATGGGCCTGATAAGGGAGGAGTACAGGGGCACGATGACCTCCTTTGATCTGGATGTGAATCCCTTCATGATAAGGTGGGCAAGGTAGAAAGTCTTTCTAACCACTTTGGCAACGTGGGTGTCAAATGAGAGGTCACTATCAACTTGGGTCCCCAGGTCTCCGATTACTTTTTCGGTACTCAGTGGGTTACTGTCAATGTCATAATTTGTGGGTATTTTGTTTTTCCCAAAGGGGATGACTATACATTACTTGGCATTCAGTTTAAGGCCGTGATTCCGGCACCAGTTGTCAATTTCGGTGAGGCCTTTCTGTAGGATGTATGTGTCAGCTGGTGTATCGACTATGGCGCCTAGTTTGCAGTCATCTGCGAACTTTGTCAGCCACAACCCTCCCATGTTTGCTTTCACATCTGAAAAGTAAATGCCGAACAAGAGGGGTCCCAGGACAGAGCCCTGTGGGACACCACTTGTGACTGGCTTTGAGTCTGACATGGCTCCCGCAATCTTGACTTTATGGGTTCTGTTCTTTAGCCAGTTTGCAACCCATCTTGTGACATATGGATTTACTTTTAAGCTGTTTAGCTTTTCTATGATCCCCGAGGGGGGTATTGTGTCAAAGGCTTTAGCCAAGTCCAGGTAGGCTGTACAGACTGCCTTGCCCTCATCAATGGCTCTAGTGACTGTTTCGAAAAAGTCAACCAGGTTCAAAAGGCAGGATCTGCCTTTTACAAAGCCGAACTGGGTGGGATCAAGTGTCTGTAAGTCCCCAATGTCGTTGTTTATGAGTTCCATAATAATTCTTTCAATAGCTTTGCAAACCAGGCTGGTCAAGCTTATGGGGCGGTAGTTCCCAGGATCTGTAGTGGAGCCTCCCTTGTGGAGTGGTACCACTGTTGCTGTATGCCAGTGTTCAGGTACATATCCTGTAGTAAGGCTAAGGTTAAATAACATTTTATATGCGGGTTTAGCTCCTCTTGGAGTTCACGTATCACGCAGCCGGGGATACCATCAGGTCCCATAGATGCTGTGTTTTTTGCTTTGTTGAGGGCTGTTCTCACCTGGACATCAGAGATGACAGGGAGGTTACATTCAGCTGGGATGAGTATTTCTTCTTTTGGAGGTGAGGGAGGGGAGAAATTTGCACTGAACCTGTCTGCCAGAATGTTGGCAATATCTGTGGGTTCGGTAAATTTTTTGTCGTTGTGTACTAACTCTGAGCATATCTGAGTGTTTTCGCCCAGGTTTCTAACATAACTGAAGAATGCCTTGTGGTTATCTTTAGTGTCCTTGGTGATTTTTCTCTCAAAGTTGGCCTTGGATATTTTTATGAGAGAACGTAGCTTTCTACTATTGCTGATCAGAGATGCCTTCCCTTTATGGGATTTTGCTCTGTCTTGCAGTAGCTTCCTTCTTTTGTTGTACAATTTGTTTATGGCTGGGGTCCACCAGACAGGATGCTTTCCTTTGGTGGAGAGGGTCTTGGTTTTATTTGGGATTGCGCAATCCATGCATTCTTGGAGATGTCCATAGAAAGCATTTGTGTAGGATTCAGCATTGTGGGATGTGGTTTCCATTGGCCCTGAGGGCTTAAATGATACCATCTCAGTCTTAAGAAGTGTAAAGTCGGCTTTTGAGAAGTTTCTCACTGTAGTCTTTTGTGCTGGGGGTGGAGGTGGTAAATGTATATCCAGGGTGATTAGTTTGTGGTCAGATCTCACCAGTGAGGGCAATACTTCCAGTGTGGAGCATTTTGTCCCCATGTTTGTGATGATCAGGTCTAGTATATTATCCCCCCTTGTGGGAGAGGTGACTCGCTGTTCCATTGCATTTGAGTTTATGAATTCCAGGAACCTTTGGGCTAGGGTGTTAGGGCTAGAATAGTGCACCCAGTCTATGTTAGGGTAGTTGAAGTCTCCCAATATGATGGTATTTGGTGAGACATTCATATCTTCCAATGTTTTCAGGAAGGCTGAGTGAGGTTCTTGAGATTGGGAGGGTGGTCTGTAACATGCAACCAGTTGTATAGCAGTTTTGCCTGCAGTTAGCTGCACCTGGATGGTCTCCGATGCTTCATGAGTTGCCACTAACCTAGAGGTGTGGGTATCCTTGATGAATATGGAAACTCCCCCTCCTTTTGTGGTTCGGCCCGGGTTTTGGGGCCGAAAAGCATGATACGAGGTAAAGCCTGGTAGCGCTGGGGTGCTCTCAGGAGCCTTGAACCAGGTCTCGGTTACAGCGCAGACATGGATGTTCTCCATACTGAGGAGTGCTTCGAGAGCCTGCATCTTGAGATTTAGACTTCTGGCATTGAGCAGCATTACCCTTAATTTTTTCCATTTTGTTTTCTAAGGAGGTGGGTTCATCTTTTGAGCCTTGCCTAAAAAGGCACTATGGGGTGGCAAGAGCCTTAGCCAATATCCGGAAGCCCAGTGGTGACAGGTGCAAGCCATCCCTTGAAGCAGCGTGGCTTGTCCAGCATGTCATCCCAAGCAGACAGACATTGGATCCCCCTAGAATGACACCAGTAACTGAGCCAATTATTAAAGCTGATCATCTTGTCTTTGTATTGTGGCATCATTCTTGGTGAGGGCAAGATGCTGCTCAGGGTCAGGGTCATACCAGCCTGGGCTACATAATCAGAGAGCTCCTCAATGTCTTTTTTCATGTAGTCCAAGGAGGTACGTCTCAGGTCATTTACGCCGGCATGGACAATGACAGAGTCATATTTGTACGTGCTTTTGAGTGACCTGAGTGCGTGTTTCATATGGCGGATCCTAGCCCCCGATAGGCAGCTTACCGTTACCCTCTCCTTGCTCAGCCTGGTAAGTGGGACGTCAGTGTGTCTGACTATAGAGTCACCTATCACTAGTGTATCAGGCATAGTGTTTGGCCTTAAGGGCTGTGATTTATTGACACACCGATTTATTGAAGTATGTGTTGCATGTGTTATGTTTTGAGGTGGTGGATTTTTGGGTGTCTGCTTTGGGAGCCTCTGTTGTTTTGGTAAGTTTTTTAATAGAGCCTCCGAGTATGTTTTTGTGTTATTATGTGCTTGATTTGCAGGTCTATGTGTGACTGGGTTTGTTGTGTGTGTGGTTACCCTCTCCTCCTGTCTGGTCTTGCCAGTCCTGAGCTGAGAGAGTTCAGCCTCCAATTTGGCTATATAGTTGCATCTCTCACATGTATTTGTGTTTGTTGGGAGGAGGAGAGGGTTGTCTGTGTACATGAGACAATTATAGCATTGTCTGAAGATTCCCAGATTAACCAGCTGAGCAAGAGAAGATGCTAGCAATCTACCACTCAACATGCTAGAATATTATAAGAGAGTGCTTTGATCTCCACCTGGGTGAGTTTATCAATGATGCCTGAGTGGGGAATAGTGTCAAAGGCCTCGGCCAGGTCCAGGTAAGTCATATAGACAGATTTTCATTTGTCCATAGCATTGGTGACTTTCTCAAAGAAGTCCACCAAGTTCAACAGGCAGGATCTCCCTTTAATGAAGCCAAGCTGAGTCGGGTCAAGTGTTTCAAGGTCTCCTATATCTTTGTTGATTAGGTCCATGATTATTCTTTCCATAGTCTTTCAGATTTGGCTGATCAGTTTTATGGGTCTATAATTCCCAGGGTCTGTGGAGGTGTCTCCTTTATGTAATGGGATGACTGTTGCTGTTTTCCATTCAGCGCGTACAAAACCAGTGCTTAGACTGTGGTTAAAAAGACCCAGTACCCAGTGGTATAGCTAGTTCCTGTTTGAATCCATTTTGAATGCAACCTGGGATATTATCAGGTCCCATAGAGACTGTGTTTTTCGCTTTTGACAGACCATTTACAGCATGCTCCTTGGAGATACAAGATGGAGGGCAGGTGGTAGGGATGCCTTGGGGGACATGGGGTGGTGACGGGGGAGAAGTTTTCACTGAACCTGTCAGCTAGCTGGTTGGCTATTTCTGTGGGTTCAGTATATTTGGTGCCATTAACAACCAGTTCTGTGCAAATCTAGGTATTTCCTTTAAGGTTTCTGACATAGTTAAAGTAAGGCCTTCTGGTTATCCTTAGTGAAGGAGGCTAATTTGGATTCATAGTTAGCTTTAGAATGCCTTACAAGGTATTTTATTTGCTTCGTTATGCCAAGGAGGGAATGCTTCCTATTCAGATACCATTTCTTCCTGCTCTTGGACAACAATTTATTTCTCTTACTGTATAACCTGTTCATGGCAGATGTCCACTAGGCAGGCTTGTTCTTCCATGAGTATCTTTTTTTGATCCTATCAGGTATGGCTGAGTTAATACAATTGTATAAATGCTTATACAAGGTATTGGTGTAAATCCCAGTATAGTTGTCCATGCCATCAGTGAGAGCAGGGGCTGTGAAGCTATTAATGCTGTTACATGTTAGGTTATAATTGGCTTTGGAGAAGTTTCTGAGTCTAGCTGCTGCTATTGGGGGTTCAGATGTTATTGTTACTTCTAATGAGACAGATTTATGATCAGACTTCACTAGGGAGGGCTGAACACATGGGGTGGTGCAACAATCACCCATGTTAGTGAGCACCAGATCCAGAATGCTTGGATCCTTTGTGGGGATGTCACCCAACTGGTCCAGGGCATTGGAGATGATGAAGTACAAGAATCTTTGGGCAAGTGTGTTAATGCAAATATAATTTACCCAATCTATGGATGGGTAGTTAAAGTCACCTAAAACCAGGGTGTTTAGTTGTATCTTGGGCGATTCAAGTAGCTCCAAGTATGCTGTGTGGGTATCCTAATTCATGGACGGGGACCTATGACTGGCAATAACTTGGAGAGGGATCTTACCTGCAGTCAATTGGACCTGGATTAGTTCAAGGGAATCATTTTGTTTAACCAATCCAGAGGTGTATTTATCTTTGATGAATATTGATACTCTACCTCCTTTAGTTCTCGCTTAGATCCACTTAGAATGACAACAGAAACTAAGCCAATTGTTGAATTCAGTCACTTTTTTTTTGTTTATATTGTGGTATCATCGTAGGTGAAGATAGTATGCTGCTCAAAGCTAGGGACATAACTGTTTGAGACACATATTCAGAGAGCTCAGTCATGTCTGTCCTCATATAGTCCAGTGAGGTATGTCTCAGGTCATTCACAACAACATGAACAATGACACAGTCATAAAAGTACTTGCTGTAGAGAGACCTGAGTGCGAGTGTGATCTGGTGGATCCTGGAACCTGCCAGGCAGCTGACTGTAACCTTCTGTTTGTCCAGCCTGGTGAGTGGGACATCTTTGTATCTCACTATAGAGTCGCCTATGACCAAAAAATTTGGTTTAGATGTGTTTTGCCTTAGGGCCCTGTTTGGTGAGACACTTGTGCTTGTGGATTTATGTGTATAGAGTGCTGCAAGTACTGTATTAGGTGTAGCATGTTTGTGTTTTGGAGGTCTCTGTTTTTTAGGTAAATTTCTGGTGAGTACCTCCACTTATGATGGTTTATGAGTTGAGAGTGTGCATTGTGCAGGAGGTGTAGTATGTGGGCTGACAACCTGTTCAGTGTCATTGTTCTGTGAATGAGAGAGAGCAAGGATTCCAAATTCTTAGTGTGTATGCATCTCTCACAAATTGACCTTGAGTGATTTAGGAGTAGTGGGTTGTCAGTGTACATGAGGCAATTGCTACACTGCCTCAGGATACCCATGTCAATCAGGCTGGCAGGGGAAATGGAGGAGAACTGACCGTCCATAATAGTAGGTGTAAGTTTGCTTACTTTGAGGAAGGGTGTTGTTTAATTGGGGGCTTAATGCTGGGTCTATAGTATTGGGGGTCTCAAGGCGTACAAGACTATTAGGTATTAGGAGATTTCAGTTAAAATGGCAAATGCTTTAGAAAGCCCAGCTGAGGTGCTCTCCAAGCAGCTAAGTGCAATTTAAGGGACTTCTCAGTTGGAGCACGTGTAGTTTCTAAGGGAAAATAAATCTACTTTAGCTTTTGCATCTATAACCGCCACTTCCACTGAGCGGTGCTGGGCAAAGGTACACTACATGCAAACAGATGCCTCAAATTGCTTAGATGAAGATAGTAGAGCAGTATCTGGTCTCCAAACTCTGTGGAACTGTGTTAAAAACAGGCACAACTCTGCGCTAATGCAGGGCTTATGTAGCAACTGTGAGAACCCCTTTTTAAAACAAGTTAAGCAATTTTCAGACAAGCTGGCCAATGGATATGCTCAAAACTGAACCTTTTTCTAACCTGATTCTAACAATCTCCAACTCCTTTGCTGCACTCTTCTGCCACAAGGGTGTAGGGACCCTCTTAATGTAAGATGGCTAGTTTTAGTGCTGAGATAATTCCAAACAGTCTAGATTCAAATCTGAATCTAGCCTAATGTATAAAATACACAAGTGCTAGAAAATGTAAAGTGCAGGAAAAAACAGTCTTAAACAGCAAACAGTTGAAACAGTGAAACAGCAAAATAGTTAACATGGTTAAAAAACAGGCATCAGTTCAGTAATACACAGTTTAAAAGTACAGTACAGTGAATAAAAATACTTACTTTTCTGTAGATTTCAAAGGATGACTTGGGTTTTGTTTGGATTCACTCCAGAGATCAGAGAGAGCACACCAATCATAGAGCAGCTCCTGTAGGGGCTTATACTGAACTTTGTGAGTTTATTTACAGTACCAAAGTGGGATATTGTGTCAAATGCTTTGGCCAGGTCAAGGTAGGCAGTATGCAATTTTACCCTCATCCATTTCTTTGGTGACCTTCTTGAAGAAGTCTACCAGGTTGAGAAGGCATGACATGCCTTGACAAAACCAAACTAGGTTGGATCCAGTGTATGAAGGTTTCCTATGTCATTATTTGTCATTTATGTGATATTTCCTTCCAAGGCTTTGCATGCAAGTTTAGTCAGACTTGTGTGTCTGTAGTTACCTGGGTTCCTAGATGGCCCAACCTTGTACAGAGGGTTGACAGTTGTAGTATGTGATAGTTCAGGTGAAGGTTAGCAGCCTTTGGCATTTACTAAAAAGAGGTGGAGTTAAGCATGACTGTTCATGATGCATAATAGTCAGAAAACAATCTGCAAAGAAAATTAAGAACTTATAACATTTAGGATTAAAATCTTACTAAATCCCAACAAAACCTTAAACCCAAGACAAAGATAAATAAATAAGTAAATGAAAGGCAATAAGTCAAATTATACAACCGCTCATTATTTGATAGATATCTTCCTTCTAGCACAGTTGTTTGCTTTCAGTCTATTCAGTGCCTCTCTCTAAATTTCTTTAACAGAAAAGCATCATTAACATTAGGACGGAAGTAAAATTAATATCTAATCCACAGCACATATTTAAATAACGAAAAAAAAATGTAAGTGCCCATGTTTGAAACTGTTCTTGAGTACCGCATCTATAGAAAATGTGTTCATAAATGAAAGGCAATTAGCCTTATAGATATCCTATTTAAAAAAAAAAAAGATGACATTGTCACAGTGAAGTCTCAGCTGATCACAAAATGTATTTAGCTCTCTGGCATCTTCCAATAATATATTCAGAGACATAACCCTTTTCTCAGCTGCTTATATTTATGTAAATTGCATGCTCCCAAGCTCATACAACAAAATTAACCAGTTCACATCCAAGGCATACCATGGAAAAGAATCTTCATTAACCATTTGAAGAAGATTCACCCTCACAAAATGTCACATCTTGCAAAATAGGAGATATTACCACTTACCTTTCACCATCCATAAAATTTCTAACAGCATCGATATCCACAGTCTCAAAATTTAGATTCAGAATTATCCTGAGGAAAAAATATGATGTATATATCTAGCAGTACACTAAGGACATATCATTAAACACCTTAAAATATCTTCATAAAAGTTAGCCGTTGAATAGCAATTAAATCCTCCTCTTCCAAGTTCATATTTACTTTCAACAGATCCTCCACAATTTCCATCAGGGGTTCTGACACCCCCCCACCCTTTGTTCAAAGGTGAATATCTGCACACAAATGTTAGATCTCTATCAAAAGACCAACAATACCATTTTATACAGTCTCACTTCTCTGAAACAGAACTTGTATATTTGGTATGTAATCCTACAAAAGGATCAAAATTATGATATTCCATTATACTGTTTTCCTCTTAGACAGTCCTGACCCAGCATAGCAACCCTTTGCACTTGTTCTTGCAAAATCCCATCCAATAGGATTTTGCAGGGTCTATATCAGTTCACCAAAATGGCTGTAGTTCGAACACCATATGTTCAAACTTCTAACCACGAAGTACAAAAACATCAAAGTCTTAGAACAGCAATTTTTTTTCCCAGGAGAAAAAAAATCGCTGTTCCAAGAAACACACACACACACAACACAAGCACACCAAAAAAACAGCAATCCACACACAAACACTTAAAATCCTACATCTAACCCTATACTAAACTGTACATACACTATCTATCCACATACCTTAACCCAAACCCTAACCCTAAGGTCTGTCACTATCCCACACTCACCTGACCCGCACTCTAACCCTAGCTCACCTATCCCACCCTAACCCTAAAATCTGGCATTATCACACACCCACCTCACCTGTGCCCTAACTCTAACTCCCCTACTGCGCCCTAACCCTAACATCCACACAATCGCACACTTACCTGAACCTGACTGTAACTTCCCACCACAGTCCTGATAATCACGAAGCCACATAAATGGCCCACCGAATTCTTTCCCTGGGAAAGAAATCAGTGTTCCGTGGCTTCACGATAATCAGTGTTCGAAATTCACAGTTCGAACATCTGGTGTTCAATCATCAGCCATTTCGACGGACTGATATAGACCTGATTTTGCACACTGAAATAGAAACATAATTCCTTTTCCAAATCCCTACCAATCTTTTCTTCACACTGTCTCCAGCCCAGTTTTTCACATTTTTCTTGCCCTGATTAAAACCAAGTTTTAAACTCTTAAACCTATTTATATTATTTTTTTTTATTTATCTTTTGTTGACCAGGTTAGCCACACTAGGCTAGTAACCTCTTTTCAGGTGAGACTCAAGGTGGTATTTGTACTACTATGGGGAAATTTGGCCAGGGCACTGTTCAACTTCCCCTACTCTTGGCAGTAGGAGATTGGGTGTTAGACATCCTGACTTCCTGTTCTTGTTCCAGGTGAGGAAGTGGCCTGGAGGAACAAGGAGAAAACATGGCTGCTGAGAGACAAAACAATTTGGATGTTAAATGTGTTGGAAATGAAGAAAAATGGTAGAATCACTACCAGAATTCTTTTCAGGTGAGGTGGGAGCAGAGAAAATGTTGTTTGCTGATGGTGAGGAGATTGGGGAAGAGATGGAACTAAATGCAGTGGTGGAAATGAACTCAGAAGAAATTTAAAAAAAAAACCTGTTTGAAGTGGCAGAAAAGGCAAAAAATGTGTTATTCCAACCCTCCAGTCGGGAGGGTTGTGGGATGAATATCTGGAAGAACTAATTAACCAGAGTGAGATGGAAAGTGGAGCTGCTGTATCCTGGAGTGACATTATAGAAAAAATGGAAGAGGGAGAAAAAGAGAAGGAAAAAGAGCCAGAGAAGGTTCCAGAAAAAGAGTCCTATGCTCAAATGGTGGAAGAAGGAATTAAGGAGAAGACAGAGATGAAGAAAAAATATGTTGCTCGGGTGAGCAGTAAAAAAAGAAAAAGGCTTGGACATGTATGAGGTGTGGGACAATGTTACTGCATCTCTGACAGTAAACGGTGAAGAGATAAGAGCTTTCATTTTAATTAACAAATAAACTTTTTGTGACTATATTTTTGAAACTGGTCAGACTATTAAAAACTTTTTGGGGTCTATGAAAAAAGAAAGTAGGCTTTCCACGGTCAGAATATGTGGTGCAAGCCTTTTTTAGTTAAAAAAAAGGATTTTGATTCAGTTTAGAATGGAAGTGAAGCAAAAGAATGGAGTGAATATTTGTTAATATGTAAAGAAGTGTTGGATACTACTAAAATCTATGATGAAAGAGGATTATGGACTGGGGGTTTGGAATATGGAATAACTTTGAAAATGGAAAATAAAAATGTAATACATATACCTAGCATTATTAATGTGCATGGCAATAGAGGTTTTCTAAGGTACAGTGGACAATCACTTTTGGAAAAAGTGATCATTTAATTAATGAATGTGAAAAAAATGCTGTTTATGTGGTCAGACTGGCCAAAATGCAAAGAAATGTGGTAATACAGGACATTCATGGTTAGATTGTGAGGTAGAAATACAAGAAAATGAAAAAGAAAATAAAATTAACATGAAAATGAAGATGAAATTATACAAAACAGAGTTAGAAAATGTACAAGAACTCACAACACAATAAGAAAAAAAACAAAGAAGTGGCATTTAAATTTAAGGGTTAAGACAGAAAAAGGGAAAGAGACAGATGAAACAAGTGAGGAAGAGTCAGAGTGGCATAAAATAAAAGGCAAGAAAAATTCAATAGGAAAGAGAGTTAGGGAAAGAAAAAGAATATTTAAAAATATAATGGTTAAACAGAATAAGAAAGATAAGCAATGAAAAAATATTGTAATAACTGTTCTATAAAGCTGAAAATATTAACTTTGAATGTGAACAGTGTGAAGAATATTAAAAGAATTAGTGTTTTACAATGGTGCACTGCAGTAGATGCTCAAGTAGTAGTGTTAGAATACATTAGAATGTTAACAGAAGAAGAAAATGTGCAAAAAGAAAAACTTTGTAATGGTACTGTTATTTGGAACATACACAAAGAAACATACTCAGGTATATGTACATTATACCAAGAAAATACAAAAATATTAGATATTACAATAGTAGAACTGGGACGAATAACAGTAGTGGCTATAAAATGGAAAAATATGTGTCTAGACTAAGAGCTTTATATGCATATGTAACAAAAAAAAGGAAAGCAAAACAATGTTTAAAAATATACCTAATTTTGTCTGTGGTAATGTGGATGTAACAATGGCAAGTTACTATTTCTAATTTGAGAAATAAAGGGAACAGTTGTGATGTTAAAATGATTATTGAAATTATGAAAAGTGGAAAATTAAAAATATGGGAAAATAAACACTGGGCTAATAAATAAAATGAAATTAAGACAGACATTGATTATTTTTTTTTATATCGGAAGGCCTAAAAATTACCCAAAAAGGAATCAAACATACTGGGTTTCCTGATCATGTGGCGATTTGTATAAGTGGAAAATGAGGAATATATCAAAATAGGAAAAGGCATAAAAAGAGTAAATGAAAAAGAGTTAGAATCAGGAGAAAGAAAATAAATTATAGAATTATGGCAACAACATATAGGTATGAGAGATTTTTATGAAAATTGGACAATATGATGGATTAAATTCAAAAAGGAATAGAATGCATAGAAAAAAAAAAATGGAATACAATATATTAAGTCAAAAATATTTAGAGTGAATCGAAAAGAATAAAAAATCATTTTTGAAAAAAGAAAAAGAATTATATAGAAAAAATCAGGACAAGGTTAATAAATTATTATATAAACAAAATATTGTTTGCAATAAAAAAGAAGTAGCACCATACTTATGTAAAATAGTAAAAGAAGGAAAGATAATGAGGGAATTAAAAAGGAAGAAGGGAAACAAGTTAAAATAAGAAGAAACATATTAAATAATTAAAGAATGTGTATTATATTTATATAGTAAAAAAGTTAACACAGAACAAATTTATAAATGGGAAAATTAAATAAGGAAGATAATGAATAGAGAGAAAAAGTGTTGAATGAGATCATGAAAGATTAACGTTAATTCAGCTGCAGATTTGGACAGAATAGAATATAGTATGTATAAAGAAATGTATGACTGACAAAAATGATGTTTACAGAAGTAATGAATGAGTGGTTAGAAAAAGCAATTAAGTATAAAGAAATTTGTATAGGTATGATAAAATGTATATTAAAGAAAGCAGATAATGATGAAATAAAGAATTGGAGACCAATTTCACTGAATAACACAGATTATATAATTTTCATGAGGATAGTAACTAAAAGATTGCAATGTAAAATAGAAAGATTACTTGATCAGAATTTGGGAGAAAAGGAAAGGGGAGTCGAGACCTATTGTGGATAATAAGGGAAGTAATTGATATTGTTAATAAAAAGTGGAATAAAAAATCATGATAGGGATGTTAGTAAGGCATATGACAATACTCAGTGTAAAACATTATGGGAAATTTTACAAGCATATAACATAAGTGAAAAAATACAAGTAATTAAAACATTATATGAGAATAATTGTGAGAGATTGAATATACATGGCTGGATTGGGGAAAATCTGAAAATAGAGTGTGGTAAAAAACAAGGATGTCATGCAAGCAGTATGATCTTGGCTATAATCAAGAACATGGAAATTAATAAAATGTCAAATAAGGGAGAATATAGAATGATGGAGGAAATAAAGCTACCAGTATGTATACTTGCACTGATGATATTGTAGTAATAGCAAAAGATAAAGCCTGGATGGAAAAAAATAATGGGAGATTAAGTACATGATTGAAGGAAATTGATTTAAGCATAAATAAAGAAAAAAGTAAAGGATTTGGGTATACAGGTATTATAGGAGAGGAAGAATATAATGAGAAGAGTATAGATATTTTAGGAATAGTATTTGGAAGGACAGACTACAGACATGAGCAATGGGGCAAACTTATTAAAAGAATCAAATACATGATTACATTCTGGAAGACATATAGGTTTTCATACAAAAAGAAAGCACATTTAATAAATATCATAATAGATAAAATTGCTTATTTGGCAAATGTTTATATGACGTCAATGAAATATGAGAAAGAAATTATGCAGATGATTTTTTCATTTATTTGGGGGGGGGGCAAGTCTGAACCCGGTTAAGAGGGGAATTTTGTATATGAAAAATGAGCAAGGGGGATTGGGGCTGATAAATCCAATAGTACATGCAGCCTCTTTAAGTATGTATAAAAGTACTAAAGGGAATGATGAAACATAATAAAGATTTGATAGAAACAATAATGTATTGTAAATATATACAGAAATTTGGGAAGAAATAGAATTGAAAAAAAGAAACACAATTGTTATTAATGAAGAAATGAAAGAAGTTTACAGCAAAACTGTATTATGGAAATTAAAATAGAATGTGTATAAAAGAATAGAAAAGAATGGTATGTTAACGTTATGAGATCCTTTTATTGGGAGGATCCATTGAAAGAGTTAAAAATAGATAGGAAGAAAGCGATAATGACAATATACAGAAATTTAAAAAAAAATGAAAGAATGCCATCAGCTTTTGTGGAGGTTGTCCATAAGAAAATTATCAGTGGGGGCAAATATGCCATATAACAAAAAACAGGATAGAATATGTAATACATGTAAAGAATTGGAAACTGCAGAACTTTTTTTTAAATGTGAGAGAATTCAAAAACTGTAGACTGAAGTATGTAAATATGATTTGATTAAAACTTATTTAAATTTTGAAATGTTAAACATGGACATGGTAGACTATGAAGCAAAGTAAATGGACAGAATCATATTTTATGTAACATGGGTTATATGGAATTAAAGACTTAATGAAATTGAATACAATGGAAAATAGACATTGACAAAAATACTGGAAAAATATGGGTTTGTTTGTGGGTTAAAGAGTGTGGGGGGAATTTAACCTATACAGGTAACAGAAAATACACCCCTGGGATCACTTCATTGGCTCTGCTTGACAGAGGATCAGTTAATTAATCAATGGGGTGGCGAAAGCCGACAAACTGTGGCTAGGCTTATAAATGCCATTGGGCAGATAGCCTAGTACCTACCTATGAACCTATACTTAAAATGGGAATACCAGTGTATTGAATGATGTTAAAGTATGTTGTTGTGTCTTTCGGCTTTTCCCGGTTAGGGGTTGCCACAGCAGAACTCTGGTCCGCTAATGACTGGCAGTAGATTTTTACATGCTGAGTTGCCGGCCCTGATGCACAGCCTTCAACAAAGGTACGCCCGTTCACGCATGTCTCCACACAGAAGACGCTCTAGCTGAGAATCGGACAGGACGTCTTACTGTGAGGCGACAACGCTACCACAGCACCACCACTGCAGTAATGATGTTAAAGTACGTAAATATTGTAAATATGTAAAAATATTGTGTGTGTGTGTGTATATATATATATATATATATATATATATATATATATACATATGTATATATATATATATATATATATATATATATATATATACATACATATATATATATATATTTATTAAAAAAAAAACGGCCGCGGTGGTACAGTGGTTAGTGTTGTTGCCTCACAGCAAGAGGTTCTCCCGTTCGATTCTCGGCTGGAGCGCCTTCTATGTGGAGTCTGCATGTCCTCCCCATGGTCAAGCGACATTAAAAGACATGCAGGTAGATCCATGCGTGATTGGGTGTGCCTTCCTTGAAGGTTGGGCATCGGGCTGGCACCTTGGCACCGTAAAAAAATCTGCTAATCATTAGCAGACCGGAGTTCTGCTGTGGCGACCCCTAACCGGGAAAAGCCAAAAGACACACACACACACATATATATATATATATATATATATATATATATATATATAGATAGATATATGCTTCTACTTCATATGACATAACTTTCATTTGACTGAGACCATATAATCTAAAGTTCAAAATACTGAAAACTCACTTGACTGAAACTCATAACACTGACACCTTACAACGCTAAATTTCAACACAGTAGTGGCAGTGTGTAGACTACTGTAAGGTAAGTAAAAGGTATATGCCCTTTTCCCTATTGTAGTGTGATCATGGAGTTAGTAAATATAGTTGGCGGGTGTGGGTGGCACAAACCCCCCCACATACACACATTGGTTTGCTTTTATATCGTCTGGTTCATGGTAAGAGGGTATATAATTAGTTCTTAAGTTCTGGAAAGTATTAGTAATTGGTGTTGTAAGTGTGCATGTCTATAATTTGCAATTCAGTGTGTTGAAATCTAGCATTGTAAGGTGTAGGTGTTATGAGTTTCAGTCAAGTGGGTTTTCAGTATAATGAACTTTAGGTTATATGGTCTTGGTCAAATGAATGTCAGTCATATGAAAGTTAGGTCATATGAAGTAGGCTCATATGTATGTGATGTATGTGTGTATAAATATATATATATATATATATATATATATATATATATATATATATATATATATATATATAGATAGACAGGGACAGAGATATACAAATAAAAAAGACAACGCTTTAACTGTTTGCAAGCCAGTGGGCGACAACAATAAGGAGTTAGATGGAAGAAGAGTTCTGCAAGTTGCAGAAGAACAAAGAACACTTTGTGGAAAAATGTTAAGCACAGCAGTTACGGATGAGAGGGAGTAAGCAAATTTGTCTGATGTTGAGGTAGTTGCTGAGGATAGGCTAGAGGAGCCTGCGATGGTTGCGGAAGGCAGTTTGGAAGCCCTGTTTTATAATAACTAATGAGTTAAGATGAAGCAGAAGACAATGTTGTCATTCTGTGGTCACAAGCTGTTGAACTGGTCCAGGAGAGTGAAGGAAGTGTAAGCAGAAGTTTGGAAAATGTTGTACAGTAGGAAGGTGAACCACAAACACCAACACACTCACAGTCACAGTAATTGGGAGAGGATGTCTCTATAAATAGAACACATGCTGTAGTGGTGGCTGCTATAGAGAGAACAGAGCAGAGTATTAATCAGGAAAGAAAGTCTATGGTAAAAATGTCTTCATAGAAGACATCGCTATTCACAGGTATAGTATTTATGACAAAATAAATGAGGCATTAGGATTTAGTTTATATCACAGATTTACTCCTTAGTTCATTTTGGAAAGTAGCAGTTTTGTATTGTGATTTTTGAGACATTTGAATTAATAGACAAATTTGTGTATGCAGTTAATGCAAAGAAACAGGTGTAGCCTGGAAATTAATGTGTTTCAGGCAGTTAAGACACTAAGTTTATTTTAGGTCTGATGATCTAGAACAAGAAGAAATTAAGGACTATTTTCTATCTATATGCCAGTCTGTGCACTCTGTGGACAAACTATAAGATGAAAGGAAAATTTTGACTGGAGATGGGAAATCTGGATAACAGTGTAAGAAAATTAAAACATTATGAAGCATATTCCGTGTGGAATTATACTTAACAGAATCAAAGGAACTGTTAGATATTTTGGATAGCCTGAAACATTATTTTGAGCTGCAGAAGATCATCTGATTAATGAATGTACAAAAAGGCAATGTAATGCATGTGGATAGGTTGGCCGTACAGCTAAAGACTGCAGACCATATTGCAGGTATTGCAAATCTAATGAACTTTGGTGGTATGACCACGTTAAAGAAAATAAAAGTGTACAAAATGAAAATTTGGAATAAACTGTAAAAGCTGAGTTAACTGGTGAGGAAGTAGTTAGTACCTGGCAAAGATAAAGAGGTTAAGTGGGAGTAAGATTTTAATGTAGATGAAGGAGAAAATTATACAGAATGGCTGGTTGTAAGAAAATTATGTTAAAAATCTAAGGAGATTGAAAAGATACATTAAGCAAGTAGAATGAAAGATGTTACTATCGGTAATTGAGTTAGAGAAAAAAAATGAAAAAAATGGCCTGAAAGAAAAACAGATACAAAAAGGTAAATGATAAGTTTTTTTTTTTCTGTCCTTTTCCTTTATGTAAATAGTATAAGTAAAAGCAGAAGCATTACTGTGAAGCAGTGGTGTAAACAGGTAAACTACAACATAATATGCTTCCTAGATACATGTGTAAATAATATAAAACAGAAAAAAACTGTTAAATCCAGTATGGGAAGGGAAGATCATAAGCTCTAGGGGTAATGATTTGTGTTCTAGACTTGTGGTATTGTATAAAGTGAACTATATTATGATATATAAAGTTACTGTTGTTTGTCCTGGAAGGTTTGTGATATTAGATTGTTGTATTAAAGGACAAGTAATAAGACTTATGGCAGTTAATGCATATACATCAGGTACTAAAGGAATAAGACTTTTTTCAAGAATTTAAAAAAATATGGTAATTTGGGGAGATTTTAATTGTGACATTAGCAACAGAAAAAGAAATCAAGGGAGAGAAGTTAAACTGTGTAAAAATGTTTTCACAATTTTGACTCAAATAGGTCAGGAAAGTACAGTTGTGTACCTACCATAAATGTAGATGTTCGAGTGTATTCACTGTTGCAGTCATTATACTTAGGTTATCCTGCTGGCAGGCTACCCGCAGTCGGCCTGAATTCCAAAGTCCTGGTCTGGCGTCGATTGCTGACGCCTCTTCCTTGACGTCAGTGCGCCAGGGGTATAAAAGATGCAGCCGACGCCATTTTCTTCAATTTTTCTTGCCCCAGATGTCAGATGCCCCCAAAAGGGTAAGCTAAAAATTTGCAAATAAAAATGCATGCACTAACATAAACATTACCTTCTTCTACAAGCAAATATACCACATAGGTTGTATAGAATAGAGAAGAACAGATAATTCCCAGCAATGAAAGGGGGGTGGTGGGAGGGTAACCTGGACTGCAACAGTGAATACACTCGAACACTACATTTATGGTAGGTACACAACTGTACTATGTTCATCGTGTTTCACTGTTGCAGTCATTACACTTGGGTTGAATCCTAAAGCTGAGGTTGGGCGGCTGGGTCTAAATAGAATTAGGAGAGGCTATGAGGCCCTGCAGAACTGCAGTGGCAAAGCCTGCTCTGGATTTAGAGTAAAGAGGTAAGTGATAGCGCTTGGTAAAGTGTGCACTGAACTCCAAGTTGCAGCCTCCAAAATTTCCTTGGCTGCTGATGTGGCTGCTGCCCTGGTAGAATGTGGCCTAATATTCTTTGGCACTGATTTGCCATGCTGTGCATAGCAGAAACGAATGCAGTGCCCTATTCATTTTGAACTAGTCTGCTTTGAAATAGCCTTTCCTTGTGATCCTGCAGTGTATGCCACAAAAAGTTGCTCAGTTTTCCTGAAAGCTTTTGTTTTGTCCAAGTAGAAGCGTAGCTGTCTGTGTATGTCCAAAGAGTACAGAATCCTTTCCCCTTTATTCTGAGGATTTGAATAATAGGTTGGTAAATGAATGGTTTGGTTTAGAGCCACACTGGATACTATCTTTGGCATAAATGCTGTGTTTGTCCTTAGAGAAACCCTGTCCATATGAAAAATGATAAAAGGTTACAATGCCATTAATTCCTGCAGCTCTGAGACGCTTCTTGCTGAAGTTATTGCTAGGAGCAGAGCAGTTTTCCATGATAAGAATTTTATCTCAGCTGTATTGGCTGGCTCAAAAGGAGGTAGTGTGAGTTTTTCCAAGACAAAGTTGAGGTCCCATGTTGGTATAGTTGCTCTCCTTGGGAGTCTTATGTTTTTTGCCCCTCTGAGGTACTGTCTTAGCAGTGGATGAGAGAAAATAGGAGGTTCCATATTGTAATGAGCTGAAATGGCAGAGGCATGGATCTTAATTGATGAGAAGGATAGGCCTTTGTCCAGCATCTCAGTTAGGTATTGTAAAATCTGAGGAATATTTGGAACAAACGGTTCAAGTCCTTGTGCCTGGTTCCAAGGACAGAATCTCTTCCATTTTTCTGCATAACATTTCCTGGTGCTGGGCCTCCTGGCTTCCAAAATGGCATCCATAACAGCTTTAGAGAGAGGAGTGTTCAGAGTGGCTATATTATTTGCCATGCAGCCAGATTTAAGGTTTTGAGTTGGCTGTGCAGGATCTGAATGTTTTATTGGGTCAGCAGATTAGGGATTTGAGGCAAAGTCCAGGCTGGCCCTTGTGACAAGCTCTTTAGGACTGGGTACCAGTGCTGGCGTGGCCAGTCTGGGGCAATCAGAATCATTTTTGGCTTCTCTTGTCTGACTTTTAGGAGTACCTTGGAGAGTAGAGGCAGTGGTGGATAGGCATAAACTGTTAGGGTTTTCCAGCTGAATGATAGAGCATCCACCTTCCATGCTTGAGAGTGATAAGTCCTTGTGCAGAATCTCTGTAGCTGGCAGTTGTGAGGGGAGGCAAATAGATCTATGTCTGGGCATCCCCATTTCTTTGTTATCATGCTGAAAACTTGTGGATCTAGTTTCCACTCGTGTGGGTCCATGAGGTTTCTGCTTAGTTCATCTGCCAGAGTATTTTTCTTTCATGGCAGGAATTGTGCCTGTAGTTGTACTTGATAGGCCAGTGCTGTGTTCCACAAAGTCATGGCTTGCCTGCAGAGGGGGTAGGAATGTGTGCCCCCTTGTTTGTTTATGTACCACATGACTGTAGTATTGTCCGTCTTTAGTAATAGTTGTCCTGGATATAGTAGGTCCTTGAAGGCTGTCAGGGCATTTTGCACAGCTAGCATCTCTTTTTGATTGATATGAAAATGCATTTGGTCCGTGGGCCACGTGCCCTGCATACATTTTCCTGCCATGTGTGCTCCCCAGGCATAATCCGATGCATCTGTTGTTAGTGTCTGCCTGGCTGTGGGTAAAGTGAAAGGCTGTCCCTTGTTGTGGTGACAGGCCAGTGCCCACTATCAAAACTCTTGTTGCAGGCAGGGGATGACAGTAATTATTGTTTGTCGAGTCCAAACACTTTTTAGATGCCATTGTAGCGTCCTCATATACAGTCTTGCATATGGAATTAGCAGAATGCAGGATGCCTGCAGAATTTTTCTTGCAGGTAGCTGGGTCTTGCCATCATTTGAAAGTAATGAGTCAGTTGCCTTTGTTTGTCTGGCATGAGATAAGCCATCTGGGCAGTTGTATTTAAGCTTGCACCCAGGAATATTATCTCTTGAAAGGGCACTAGTTTTGATTTCTTTTCGTTTACTGTGTACCCTAGGCAAATTAGTAATCTTTTTACAAACGCCAGATGCTTTAGTAGAATGCCCTTGCTCTCTGCTTGAATAAGGCAGGCGTCCAAGTAGGGATATATTTGAATTCCTTTTTGTCTGCAAAATGCAATTACTGGTGCCAGGCATTTTGTGAAGACCCTGGGTGCAGTAGATAAGCCAAAGGGCAGTGCAGAGAATTGGTAATGCATTGAGCCAGCTATGAATCTGAGGTATCTTCTGCAATATTGTCTGATTGGGATATGCAGGTATGCCTCTTTGAGGTCCAAAGTAACTAGCCAAGCCTTCTTGGCTAGCATGGGTAGAAGTTGCTGCAGTGTCAACATTTTGAATTTTGGAACGTCCAAGAAGGTATTTCGAGTAGACAGGTCCAGTATTTGTCTCCAAGCTTTGTCCTTTCTGGGTACCAAGAAAAGTCTTGAGTAAAATCCTTGTCCCTGCTCTTGCTGTGGTACTTTTTAAATAGCCCTCATGTCCATGAGAGCAGAAATTTGTTTTTGTGCCTCTGCCCATTGATTGTGTGGCAGGTCTGGCATACCTTTTGGCCTTGGTAGGGTGTGAAAGTGGAACCTGTAACCCTGGGAAACAATATTCAGTACCCATTTGTCTTGGGTAATTTTGTGTCAGTTGTGTAAGAAAAGCGCAAGTTTTCCCCCTAAGGGTGCCTGCAAAAGGTAAGTGCTTGGCATTGGTAGAGGGAAGTCATTGGGACTGTTTCCTATAGGGTTGTGATTTGTCTTCTCCGCCTTTGTGGGCAGAAACACCCCATTGCTTAGGTCTGTATGTGCCTTGTGACTGAGATCTGCCTCTTGGGCATCTGTATCTGCCTCTTTGTGGCCTGTCTGACACTGGAAAGGACCAATTTTTTGAAGGCCAGTTCCTGCTAAATCTGGGTGGCTGAACCTGTAAGAAATCCTTTACTGTCTGCCTTGATTTTGCTTTATCACCCAATTTCTTTAACACCTCTTCTGCCTTAACACCAAACAAAGTATCATGCTGTAATGGAGCATCCAACAATTTTGCTTTAACATGATCAGGTAAACTTTGTTCCTTTAACCAAGCATGCCTTCGAATGACAGAACCTGTAACTGTGGCTCTGCAAGAAGCCTCTAATGAATCAAAACCACATTGCAAAGTATGCTTTCTCACTTGTTCAGCTGCATGCAACAAATCCTGCATTTCCTTATTTTCAGGACATTCTGAGCTTGTAAGCATTTTCTGTTTGAGCAAAGACATTAGATATTGTTGGTATTTAAGCATGTGAAACTGCCAAGTTAAAGCCCTTACAGCTAAAGTAGCAGAGGTGTAGACTTTTTTCCCCCATCTGTCCAGTGCTCTTGAATCCCTATCAGAGGGAACAGGATTTTTTGCAGTGGAAGCCTTGACCCCTTTGGGACCCTGTGAAATTGTTTCTGGGTCAGCAGCAGGGTGGCTTAACTGGTGCAGGTGGTAAAGAATCAGGAGACAAACTGGATTCAGAAAAAACATCATCAACAATATCTAGTACAGGGGGAATAGCAAGGGGCCTGTGCTGAGGCAATAAAAGAAAATCTCTGAGCCTTTTCTTGGATTCAGAATAATCTTGGCTCTCCCAACGGAAATGCTCCCTCATGGTGCAAGGGTTTCCCCAAAAGAATAATCCTCAGGAGGAGAGGCTGAAGGGATAGATTCTTCAGCATCAGAATCCTCATAGGGAGGAAGAGAATATCCCTGTTCTGAAGGGGGATCAGAGGAAATAGAAACCTGGTCAGAGGAATCAGTCAGTATCTTGCCTAGGCCTTTTATCAGGAGGGGGATGGGAACCCCTGATCAGAGTAATTAGGTCCTCGGCCATTTTAAGCATCTGTTTCTTTGGCATGGATGACTGTCCAGGTGAATGCTGTACTTGTTTCTTTGTCTTTACAGGTGTTTTAGACTTTGTCTTGGCCGCTGAAGTAGTCCTGATAGTAAGCCGTGTAGGTCTGAAAACACCCTCAGAAGCCGATGCTTGCTCAGCGGCTCCGGACCCATCTGAGGGAATAGTCTCCATAGGCCCAATACCTTGAGTTTCCAGAGGCCTAGTTGTCTCCACGTGGGAGTCGGAGGCGGCCTGTGGCTCTGAGGTAGTGGGTGTCAGGGGCTGCAAAAGCACCTCACTGAGAACCGGCGAACCGGCGACTGGCCTAGAAGAGGCTTCGTCGTCGGTTTAGGACCTCGGATGCCTGTCCTTTTCTTTGTCCTTGCACTTTTTATGGATTCCGGTCATCGGTTGTTCCGACGGCATTATATAATTAAACATTCGGCCAAAGTAATGTAAAGCAAAATCAAACCGATGCTTAATAGTGCGTTGGTTGAATCTAGAGCAAAACCGACAACTAGCCATGTCGTGGTCGGGGCCTAGGCAAGGAATACAGTAAGAGTGAAAATCCTGATGAGGTATTTGCTTCCCACAAGAAATACAATTGTTAACTTTTACTGACATCGGTCTGGGGCAAGAAAAAGTTTCCCCAATGGGGTACTTAGCTTTATTGAAGACTTCGGTTCTGAAATTCAATTTCGAAAATCTCAAGAGTCGGCCGACCAGCACTTGCGAACTGCTTTTGCTTCGGGCACTGCGCGGCAAGAAAGACTGGAGAAAATAGCGTTGGCTGCATCTTTTATACCCCTGGCACACTGACGTCAGGGAAGAGGCGACAGCAACCGACCCTGGACCAGGACTTTGGAATTCAGGCCGACTGCAGGTAGCCTGTCAGCAGGATAACCCAAGTGTCATGACTGCAACAGTGAAACACAATGAACATCATCAAAATACTTAACAGGAAGGGAAAGGTAAGGACAGAAAGTGTCTTTTTGTAGTCTCAGAGAGATCAAAGAAGCTATTACTAGCATTTTGCTTTGAGGCATTTCTGATCATGTAGCAGTATGGGCTGTTTTGGGGCAAAAGACTAACTAGGCGTTACACAAAATTACAAACTGAAATGCAGGTACTATTTACAGAGCATTAACAAATGACAGCTTTTAATTGGAGCTAGTTAGTGTGGTGAGTTCATTGCAAAAGAAAATATGCGTCGTAATGTAGAATGTTTGTGGCATAAGAGTAAAAAAATAAACTTATGAGGAAGAATGTCAGAAATTAGAGAAAGTTATAGGAGGTAATGATGAAAAAGCAATGGTACAGCAAAAATATTTCTGTTGAATGAAGTAAATATAAAAGATAGGTTATTACAGCAAAAATATGTTGTTAAAGTTAGTAAGGAAGAAATTAATATATTTTAATTAAGCAAATAAAGTATAACTAACATATGCTGTTGGAGGTACAGAAAGAGAATAGTGTGATAGTTAAAAAGCAAGAAAAAAATCATTAAAGCTGTTAAATGTTTTTTTGAAGTTATATACTTACAGAAACAGATTATACAGAATGTGGCATGTAGAATAGGGGATTATACACATTTTCAAAGAAATAATGGATATACTTAGCAGGGAAATTGTTACTGAGGAAGTTCAAAAAGGCATAAAGAAAGGAAGGATTGAGTATGTACCAGGCATTGATTACACATTTTATGCGAGTGGGTGAATCAAGGCATAAAGTCAAGAGAAATGTGTCAAAGTATTATTAAGATTTATTTGAAAGAAGGGCAATGAGAAGGTATTAAGTAACTGGAGACCCATATCATTATGTAATGTGGATTATAGAACAGTCATGATGATTTTTAAATTGATGATGCAGTATTTTTGTAGGAAGTATATGGTATGAAAGGAAAAACTAATAAGAGATATGTTGGTTATAGTTAAAAAAAGTAATGATGAAGTTACACAAAACCAAACTTAAGGTAAACTGATATAATGTTACAATAAAAAGGCATGTGATGAATATATATCATAGCCAGCTATGGAATATTTTAAAACACTATGATATACCAAAAAAGTATTAATTCTTTAAACGATATTTATGAAACAGTCCCTCTCAGTCAGTTGTGCCTTTCGTTCCCCATCACAGGGCAAGGTTGAAAGGAAAGTTGTGTACACTTACCATAAATGTAGATGTTCAAGTGAAGGTTGAAAGGAAAGTTGTGTTCCCTTACCATAAATGCAGATGTTCAAGTGTATTCACTATTGCAGTCCTGACTTATGGGATTTCCTGGCCCTTGGCTGGCCTGACTACCTGAGTAAAAAAAAACCTCCTCCCTGGGTTGGCAGACTCCCTACCCTAACATCAGTATGTTTGGGTATAAAGGGAGCCAGCTGATGCCATGACACATCAGTTTTTTTTTTTGCCCTTAGAAGGTTGGAGCCCCATAGATGAACCTTAAGCAAGGGAACAGGTTAGGGGAAATGAGACCTGTAGGGCATCCCTGCACTGGATTTTCTGGAAGAGGAGAACAGAAAATGGTGGGGTGGAGGGAGGGAAAGAAGACTGCAACACTGAATACACTAGAACATCTACATTTATAGTAAGTGTACACAGCTGTACTATGTTCTTTGTGTTGACTTTTGCAGTCCTGACTTATGGGGTGATTCCCAAAGCTGGGATGAGTGTAGTAGGTGCCTTAAGGAGAAGAGAGGATGCCCTGCAAGATGGTAGTGGTAAATCCTGCTCGGGATTTGCAGAATGCTGACATATGGTAGTGTCTGGTAAAGTTATACACTGATGACTAGGTAGCTGCTTCTAAACTGTCTTTGGTAGTTACTCCCCTCAGGAATGCAGTGGAGTTAGAAGTGGCCCTCAAGTGGGTCCTAACAGATTCAGGCGGCTTTTTGCTGTGGTAGGTGTAACAAAAGGAAACACAGTGGGAGATCCACTTGGAGCTAGTTTGTTTTGAGACTGGTTTTCCTTCAGAGCCTAAGGCAAAGGAAACAAACAGTTGTTCTGATTTTCTGAAAGTTTTAGTTCTGTCCCGGTAGTAGCAAAGTTGCCTGTGTACATCTAAGGAGTAAAGGATTCTTTCCCCCTGGTTCTGTGGTTTAGGGATGAAAGTAGGCAACTGTATGGCTTGGTTCATGGAAATGTCCGTGACCACCTTGGGCATAAAGGAAGAGTTAGCTCTAAGTGATACTCCGTCTGAGTGGAATATAAGAAAGGGATTTTGATTGCAAGGGAAAAGACCAGTGCGTAGCAGGAAAATTCCTACTGAACCTAGGGGGCTGGACTTGGAGAAGTCTTTGACAGTCTGCATGGATTTTGCTTTATCCTCCATCTTTTTAACACAGCCTCGGTCTTTGGTCCAAAAAGGGAGTCCTTATCCAGGGATGCATCTAGTAGTTTAGATTTGACATGTTCTGGTAATGTTTGTTCCCTAAGCCAAGCATGTCATCTGATGACTGAGCCAGAGATAGCAGCTCAGGTAGATGCCTCTAGGACATCATATCCTCAGTGCAAGGAATGCCTGGCTACCTGGGAACTGGAATGGGAGAGATTTAGCAATAATTTGGAGGTGTTCTTGTCCTCCAGGGAGGATATTGTTTGCTTCATTTTTTCCAAAATACTCTGCTGGTATTTTATCATATGAAATTAGCAGTTGAGGGCCCCCATAGCCAGGGTAGAGGAAGTGCAAACTTTCTTTCCAAACCTGTCAAGGGCTCTGCTTTCTTTGTCCATAGGTAATGTGTTTTTAGAAGTACTAGCCCTAACTCCTTTAGAGCCAGGGGTGACAAAGTACAGTTGTGTACACTTACCATAAATGTAGATGTTCAAGTATATTCACTGATGCAGTCATTACATTTGGGTAATCTGCTGGCAGGTTGCCCTCAGTCGGCCTGAATAACAAAAGTCTTGGGTCCTGCGTCAGCTGCTGTCTCCTCTTCCATGACGTCAGGTCATCAGTGGTATAAAACATGCAGCCGATGCCATTTTAATCAGTTTGTCTTGCCCCAGATGTCAGGTGCCCCCCCAAATGAGGAGCAAAAATATATAAATGAACAGTAAATATATAAATGCACCTTAGAAACATAAAATTTACCTTCAACTAAAAGCAAATACACCACAAAGGCTTTTGAGTATAGTGAAGGAAAGAAAAGGTATAGAATGGGGGATGGTGGGTGGGTAACCCGGACTGCAACAGTGAATACACTCGAACATCTACATTTATGGTAAGTGTACACAACTGTACTATGTTCTTTGTGTTTCACTGTTGCAGTCATTACATTTGGGTAGAATCCCAAAGCTATGGATGGGAGGATGGAACTAAATAGCATTAGGAGCGGCTATAAGGCCCTGCAGAACTGCAGTGGCAAAGCCTGCCCTGAATTTGGAGAAGAGAGGCAGATGATAATGCTTTGTGAAGGTATGAACAGAGCTCCACGTAGCAGCTTCTAGAATGTCTTTGGTTGGATCTCCTCTGAGAAAAGCTGCTGAGGTAGAGGCAGCCCTGGTGGAATGTGACCTGATCCCCTTGGGCACAGGTTTACCATGGTGCAAGTAGCAGAAACGAATGCAGTGGCTTATCCACTTAGAAATAGTCTGCTTTGATACAGCCTTCCCCTCTGATCCTGCAGCAAATGCCACCAGTAGTTGCTCAGACTTTCTTAGAGATCTAGTCCAACTTAAGTTGAATCTTAGTTGTATGTGCACGTCCAATGAATGCAGAATCCGCTCCCCCTTGTTCTGCAGATTTGGGTAAAATGTTGGCAGGTGAATTCTTTGGTTAAGAGCCACACTGGATACCACCTTGGGCATAAAAGAAAGATTGGTCCTGAGGGACACCCTGTCCCGGTAAAATGTAATAAAAGGCTCCACAGCCATGAGAGCCTGAAGTTCTGAAACCCTTCTTGTTGAAGTGACTGCCAAGAGAAAAACTGTTTTCCAAGATGAAATTTTATATCCGCAATAGCTGCTGGTTCAAAAGGAGGCAGGGTGAGTTTTTCCAGCACAAAACTGAGGTCCCATGCAGGAGTTGGTGATCTTCTGGGAGGCCTTAAATTTTTGGCCCCTCTAAGATACTGTTTAAGCAGAGGATAAGAAAAGAGGGGAGGATCTGTGTTGTAATGAGCCGAGATGGCAGAGGCATGGATTTTTATTGAAGAAAAAGATAGGCCCTTGTCAAGCATCTCAGTCAAATATTGTAAAATCTGAGGAATATTGGGCTTTGCTGTGTCTGTTACTTGTGCTTGGTTCCAAGCACAGAATCTCTTCCATTTATCAGCATAAGATTTTCTAGTACTAGGCCTTCTGGCTTCCAAAATGACATCCATCACAGCTTTACTGAGAGGTGTTGTTTGAATAATTAAATGATCAGCCATGCTGCAAGGTTCAGAGTTTGGAGCTGAGTGTGCAGAATTTGATTGTTCTGCTGAGATAGTAGATGAGGTATTTGAGGCAAGTACCAAGGAGGGAGTTGAGACATATTCCTTAGAATTGGGTACCAGTGCTGGTGAGGCCAGTCCAGAGCAATTAGGATCATTTTTGTTTTTTCCTGTCTGACCTTTAGTAAGACCTTAGAGAGAAGAGGTAGAGGGGGAAAGGCACAGACTGATAGGTTTTTCCAAATGAAGGATAGGGCATCCACTTTGGGCATCCACTTTCCATGCTTGTCTGTGATAAGTCCTTGTGCAGAATTTGTCCAGCTGATAATTTTGGGGGGAGGCAAATAGATCTATGTCTGGGCTCCCCCATTTCTGTGTTAAAATGCTGAAGATTTGTGGATCCAGTTTCCACTCGCGTGGGTCCATAAGATTTCTGCTTAGGTCGTCTGCCAGAGTATTTTGTTTTCATGGCAGGAATTGTGAAGATGTATTTGGTAAGTCAAAGCTGTGTTCCACAATGCCATGGCTAGTCTACAAAGGGGGTATGAATGTGTACCCCCCTGTTTGTTTATGTACCACATAATCGTGGTGTTGTCTGTCTTTATCAGTAGTTGTTCTGGTTGAAGTAAGTCCTTGAAGGCTGTCAGAGCATTCTGAACAGCTAGCATTTCTTTCTGGTTGATATGCAGATGCATTTGTTTTGGGCTCCATTTGCCCTGAATGTATCTCCCCGCCAGGTGGGCCCCCCAAGCATAGTCTGATGCTTCTGTAGTTAGGGTTTGGATGGCAGGGGGTAGAGTGAATGACAGTCCTTTGTTCTGGTGACATGTCTCTGCCCACCAAAGAAACTCCTGTTGTAGGCAGGGAATAACAGGAATCATTGTTTCCAGACTGTGACAATGTTGACTCCATAAACTTTTTAGGTACCATTGAAGTTTCCTCATATGCAGACTCGCAAATGGAATTAGTAGAATGCAGGATGCCATGAACCCCAAGGCCTGCAGAATTTGTCTTGCAGATAACTGGGTTTTTGTTGCCATTTGTTTGAAGTGTGTTGTCAGTTGCCTTTGTTTGTCTGACGTAAGGTAAGCCATCTGGGCAGTTGTATTCAAGCTTACACCAAGGAATGTAATTATTTGAGAGGGTACCATTTGGAATTTCTTTTTGTTTATTGTGTACCCTAGGCATGTTAGAAGCCTTTTTACAAATGCCAAATGTTGAAGGAGAGTGTCCTTGTCTTCTGCTTGAATGAGACAGTTATCCAGATAAGGATAAATTTGTATGCTTCTTTGTCTGCAGAATGCAATTACTGATGCCAGAAACTTTGTAAAGACCCTGGGCGCAGTAGATAAGCCAAAGGGCAGTGCAGAGAATTGGTAATGCAAAATCCCTGCTTTGAAACGGAGGTATCTTCTGCATGATTCCCTTATTGGGATATGCAGGTATGCCTCTTTTAAGTCTAGAGTCACTAAACGAGCATTCCTGCCCAGCATAGGCAGTAGCTGTTGTAAAGTCAGCATTTTGAATTTTGGAATGTCCAGGGACGTGTTCAAAATTGATAAGTCCAGGATTGGACACCAGGCATTGTCTTTTCTGGGTACCAGGAAAAGTCTTGAATAAAATCCTTGTCCTTTTTCCTTTTCTGGCACTGGTTGAATAGCCCCATCTCCATGAGGGACATAACTTGCTTCTGAGCCTCTACCCATTGATTCTGTGGCAAATCTGGCCAACTGTTTGGAATTGGCAAAGTATGGACATGAAATATGTACCCCTGGAATACTATGTTTAACACCCACTTGCCCTGGGTAATTAACTGCCAATTTTGAGCATGAAGTGCTAGTTTTCCCCCTAAGGGGGCTGCCAAAAGATAAGTGCTTGGCGAAGGTAGAGGAAAGTCATTGAAACTGTTTACTGTAGGGTTGTGCTTTGTTTCCTCCAGATTTGGAGCTGGAAGCACCCCATTGCTTTGACCTGTAAGAACCCTGTGATTGGTATCTAGAGCCTTTGAGCACCTGGATTTGCCTTGAGAGGCTCTGTTGGACACAGGAAAGGACCAATTTTTAGTAGGCCAGTGCCTACTGAACCTGAGTGGCTGCACTTGTAAGAAATCTTTTACAGTTTGCATAGATTTAGCTTTGTCTTCCATTTTCTTTAAAACCTCTTCTGCCTTATTACCAAACAGAGTATCATGCTGCAGGGGGCATCCAACAATTTAGCTTTAACATGATCAGGCAGATTTTGCTCCTTGACCCAGGCATGCCTTCTAATCACAGATCTACTAACTGCGGCCCTGCAAGAGGCCTCCAAGGAATCAAAACCACATTGCAAAATATGCTTTCCAACCTGTTCTGCTGAATGCAATACTTCTTGTAATTCTTTATTTTCCACATAATCAGAAATCAACATAATGTTCTGTTTCAATAAGCCCATAACATGCTATTGATATTTAAGCATATGAAACTGGCAGTTTAAGGCCCTAATTGCCAAGGTTGCAGATGTATAAACCTTCTTTCCCCATCTATCCAGCGCCCTGGAATCTCTATCAGAGGGGGTAAGATTTTTGGCTGTAGAGGCCTTTACACCTTTGGGACCCTGTGAGATAGTCTCAGGGCCAGCAGCAGGATTTTTGAATAAAAAATTTATGGGAGTCAGGAGCCCTGTAATATCTGCCTGGCTTACTAGGAGCCAGAGGTAGGGAATCAGGAGCCATGCTTGATTCCGAAAACACATCATCAACAATGTCTAAAACAGGAGGTATTGCCAAAGGCCTACGCTGAGGAAGAAGAAGGAAATCCCTAAGCCTCTTTTTTGATTCAGAGAAATCCTGAGTCTCCCAGTGAAAATGTTCCCTTAAAGTATGCAAGGTTTCTCCAAAAGAATAATCCTCAGGAGGAGATGCAGATGGGATGGATTCTTCTGCATCAGATTTCTCATAGGGTGGAATAGAAAATTCCTGATCAGAAGAGGAAAGAAGAAATGGAAACCTGATCTGAAGATTCATAATCAGTGCCTTGCCTAGGCCTCTTAGCAGGGAGGGGGGGTTGGGAACCCCTGATGAAGGTAATTAAGTCCTCAGCCATTTTGATCTTCTGTTTTTTAGGCATAGGGCCCTGAGCACGTGGCTCATGCATCGGTTTTTTAGACATAAAAGATGTTTTTGATCTTGTTTTTGAGGCTGGCGGTTTTATATAAAAATGTTGAGGCCTGAAAACACCCTCAGAACCCGGTGCCTGCTCAGCGGCTCCGGACCCATCCAAGAGAGAAACATCCACGGGTTTAATACTCTGAGAAACTCGCGGCATACCAAACTCCGCATCGGTCTCGGTAGAGGCCTGCGACTCAAAAGTAGCAGGTATCAGGGGCTGCGAAAGCGCCTCACTGAGTACCGGCGAACTGGCGACTGGCTTATGAGAAGTTTCGTCATTGGTTTTGGACCTTGACGGTCTGTCTCTGTCTTTTTCTTTGCGTTTTTTATGAACTCCAGTAGTCGGATTGCTAACTGACGACATTTCAGGGTAATTAAATCTGGATCCAAAATATTTAGAAGCAAAAATATACCGATGCTTAATAGTGCATTGGTTAAATCTAGTACAAAACCGATAGCAAGGCACGTTATGATCTGGGCCTAGGCAAGGAATACAGTACAAATGAAAATCCTTATGAGGTATTTGCTTCCCACAAGTAATGCAATTATTAACTTTTACTGACACCAGTAAGGAGCTAGAAGAAGTTTCCCCAATGGGGTACTTAGCTTTAGTTGAAGACTTCAGTTCTGAAACTCGAATGCAAAAATTTCAGGAGTCAGCCGACCGGCACTTGCGAACTGCTTCTGCTTCAGGCACCGCACAGAAAGAAAGACTGATTAAAATGGCGTCAGCTGCATGTTTTATACCCCTGACGACCTGATGTCATGGAAGAGGAGACAGCAACCGACACAGGACCCAAGACTTTGTTATTCAGGCCGACTGAGGGCAAACAGCCAGCAGATTACCCAAATTTAATGACTGCAACAGTGAAACACGAAGAACATCCTCTGGGTCAGCAGAGGAGTTTTTAAAAAAGGAATTTATGTGAGTCTAGTACCCTGTAAAACATGTCTGGTTTAAGATGGACTGGGGGAAGAAAGTCTGGGCTGAGAGATGATCCCATGAAGACATTCTCTACCACTTCCAAAACTGGAGGGATAGCCAAAGGTTTGTGCTGTGGGAGATCAAGGAATTCCCTGACCCTCTTTTTACATTAAGGGTATTCCTGTGCTTGCCACTGGAAAAACTCTCTCATGGCATGCAGTGTCTCCCCAAAGGGAATGTCCTCAGAAGGTGAAGCAGAAAGTAAAACCTTTTCTAAATCGAGTCCTCAAAGGAGGTAAGGAAGGGTTCATCTTCAAGGGCTGAGTCCTGATCAAAGTCCTCATCTGAATCAGGGGGTTCCAAAAATGTCTTAGGTATAGGAGGTATAGGGTGTCACCTCCTTTTTCCTTGGGAAAATTCGGGGGGGGGGGTGTTGCCTACCTCTGACAAAAGAAATAAGGTCCTTGGCCAACCTGACCAAATCCTACTGATAACCTGTGGGGCAGGAGTCAGTAGGCCTACGCACAAGACCTGAGATCTAGCTCTTCTTAGGTGTAGCTTTGGCCTTGTGCCTGTGCACATCCACTACTCTGATTCCAGTCTGTTTGAAAGAAACAAAGGGGCATCATTAGTTGAGGATTGTTCACCAGAAGCCGAGGTCTGCTGAGCGGCTCCAGACCTGAACGATGAACCGAATGCCAAGGCCCGAATTGAAGTTGAGGGACTCGACAGCATGTCGAACTTTGAAAGGGTCTCGACAGTGGCCTGCGCTACCACCTCACTCACAGAAGGGGGCTGTGAAGGCACCTCTCCTTCCTCTGCGATAATGAGTCTTGGGGGACTGGTGGACTGAGAAAGGTTGCAATCTGAGGGCCTAAGTTTGGGTCTTTTTTCCTTCTTTTCCTTAGGGAGCTCAACCTCTGGACAACAGATGGACACCATCATGCGATGGGAAATGAATTGCTGACTACGGTACTTAGGCAACACTATGGCCCTATGCCTTATAGTCCTAGAACTGAAGCAGGCACAAGATGGCAAGTAGGGACATCATGGTTTGGGCCTTAACAAGCAGCACACAAGGTATGAATGTCTGTGGGTGGGATTTGTTAACTACAGTGGAGACAGTTGCTAACTTTAACTGACATGAGTTACAGGTAGGAAAAAGAGTTCCCCCAATGAGTTACTTAGCTTTAAAAGATTTCTCACTCCAGTGCAGAGCAACCAATGCACTCACAACTGCTTCAGGCTCCAATGGCAAGAAAGACTGATGTCATGGCATTAGTTGGCTCCCTTTATACCCAACCATACTGACATCAGGGTAGGGCATCTGCTGCCCAGGGAGGAGAGTTTTTTTTTTAACTTTGGTAGTTGAGCCGACTAAGGGCTTCCACAGCAGGGAATCCCGTAAGTCAGGTCTGCAACAGTGAAACACGAAGAACATCTGAGAAGGGGCATCATTTAGGCAGCCATCTGGGTAGTCCACAAATTTTCCTGTTTTCTATGTGGCCCTGATCTGCACATACTCAGATGAGCACGGGAAAGAGTAATGCAGTGGGCCATCTGTAGAAAATATCCCCTCAGTTCTGCAAAGGATATTCCCTCAAAGTGGCCCTTTTACTCCCCTCAGAGCATGAGCAGTGGTCTCTCTCCACTCACCACCAGTGAGATTGCCCTACCCAATGGGCCTGTGACTGCATGTTAACCCTCTCCTATTTGTCCAGAAAAGGATAGTGGGTCACACCCTTTTTACCACCCCCCCATCAAGGTCCTCATGTGCTGTGGCCACTATTCAAACCCCAGTCACAAGGCTGAAACAAGTGTTCCATCCCACGGAACCAGAGTACTTTCTCTAAATTTAAATAGGGTAAGTAACTCAATTTCCTATTTACTTGTTTCCTTCACACCTGATAACCCAACAGCATTCCTTCTATAAGTTGAACCCATTCATTCCATATAGGTGACAGTGTGTTGAGTGACCTGAGAGACAGCCTACCAGAGAAAATTGTCAACGGGCATATATGAAGGTTGCTTTACTTTGGCTGTCCATAGATCATCATCCTCCCTCAGTTTGGCAATTAACACATAGGATTAAGTGTATAAGCTAATACAGAGCCGCTTTCTGTAGTCTGTTCTTTGCCTACAGTGTGACTCTCCACAGGTCACTTAACCAGAAAGTGTTCTGAGGCAGTTGGAAAATTGGGCTTGGCTTTTCACTTATCTCCTGGTCCTCATGCCTATTTACTACATATGAATATATGCAGCCTATTGTCCACAGACTGGCTGTCCAGTTCCAAGTCACAAGCCATCATGTCATTCTGGCAGCCCACAGTTGAGGTTTAATATCATCAATGAATCTTGCCTGCAACTTCAAGGCCCATCAAATGGCTTGCAACTTCCCCCACTGCTGCCAATCCTGTGACCTGTCCATGGGTCCACATGGAAGCCTTTATTAATACTTATAGAGTCAAATCTTTCTTGTTTAAGACCTAATCACTCTCCCAGGTGGCTGATTTGAGCAACTGCATTGGTGCAGGGAAATGCTGTGAATTCTTCATAAATGTGCATGCATCCCTATATATGTTGCTTAAGGCTACCATAGGTTCATAGGTAGGTACTAGGCTGTCGGCCCTGGGGCCTATACAAGCCCAGCCAAAAAGGTACCCTGGCTTTTGCCACCCAAGAAAATTATTTTCCATGGCCACTGTCGAGCAGAGCCACAGAGGTGATCCCCGGGGTGAATTTCCTATTTCCCATCCAGTCATCAAGATTTTTCTTGAAGAGTGCTAATGAGGAGCTTTGTTTGATATAGATAGGTAGTTTATTCCAGAGTATGGGAAGTGTCTAGGACAGGAATCTATCCCTCCGGCATGTTCTGTTTATTGTGGTGACAAGGTTTAGGTCCCTAGAGCATGTAGCTTGGAGGGATTGGGATTTCTTTAAGTGGAGCATGTCCAACAGCTCTGGGCTTGACATAGCTTTGTATGTTAGGCAGAGATCACCTCTGAGTAGGCGATATGCGACAGAGTAAAGCTGGAGTTTTTTGAGATGGTCTGCGTAGGGCATCTGTTTGAGGCTGGTAATCCTCTTTGTGAGGTATTTCTGCTGCCTTTCCAGTTGTTGTAGATGTCTTGTGAGGTACATACCAAAAGGGGTGTTGTACTCTATAATGGGTCTAATGAGTGATGAGTAGAGGGGAACAATGACCTCTTTTTTTCTGGATGAGAAACCTTTTGTGATGAGGTGTGCCACGTAGAAGGATTTCCTGACAATTGTGGCGATGTGATTATCAAAGAAGAGACTACTGTCCACCTGTGTCCCAAGGTCTCTTATCACACTTTTGGTGTTATAGACTACCACCTATGTGGTAGTTCATGGGTACAGAGTTTTTACCAAAGGGGATGACAATGCACTTTTTGGCATTGAGCTTGATGTCATGGCTTTGACACCAGGCATCTGTCTCAGTGGGGCCCTTTTGTAGGATGTCCACATCGTTAGGAGTTTCAATTATGGCTCCTAGTTTGCAGTCATCTGCAACCTTTGTTAGCCAAAGACCTTCTGTGTTAGCCTGTACTTCAGAGAACCAGATACCAAACAGGAGAGGACCCAGGACTGAACCCTGTGGTATTCCACTTGTCACGGGTCTGAAGTTGGATTTGGAGTCTGCTACTTTCACAGTGTGGGTTCTGTCAGTGAGCCATTTGGCAACCCATCTTGTGACATAGGGATTTATACCTAGTTTAGTGAGTTTTTCTATAATTCCAGAGTGGGGGATGGTGTCGAAAGCCTTGGCAAGATCTAGATAGGCTGTGTGAACCACCTTACCCTTGTCTATGGCTTTGGTGACTGCTTCAAAGAAGTCTATCAGGTTTAGGAGACATGATCTGCCTTTTACAAACCCGAACTGGGTGGAATCCAGAGTTTGGAGATTACCAATGTCTTTGTTTATAAGTTCTATGATGATACGTTCCATGGCCTTGCAGACTAGGCTCGACAGGCTAATGGGGTGGTAGTTCCCGGGGTCCATGGTGGCTACCCCCTTGTGGAGAGAGATAACCGTTGCTGTGTGCCATTCAGCAGGCACAAAGCCTGAGGTGAGGCTATGATTGAACATGGTACTTAGGTGGGGTGCCAGTTCATTCTGTAGTTCATGTAGAACACAGCCTGGGATGTTGTCTGGCCCCATGGATGCTGTGTTCTTGGCTTTGGACAGTGTGGTTTTTACCTGTGCAGCCATGATTACAGGAACTTTGCATTCTTCTGGTATAGAGATGGGCTCTTTAGGGGGTGAGAGGGGGGTAAAGTTAGCACTGAACCTATCTGCCAGGATGTTGGCAATATAAGTTGGGTCTGTATATTTAGTGCCATTGTGCTGTAACTCAGAGCAGATCTGAGTGCTGCCATTGAGATTCTTGACATAGCTGTAGAATGCTTTGTGGTTGTCTTTAGAATCAGTGGCGATTTTGTTTTCGTAACTAGCTTTGGAGGGATCAGGGATCGCAGTTTCTTACTGAGGCTGACCAGGGAGCTCCTTCGCTCGTGGGATTTTACTCTCTTTTGCAAGTGTTTCTTCCTTCTGTTGTACAGCTTGTTTATGGCAGAGGACCACCAGATTGGCTTTCTTTTTTTTTGGAGGATAGCGTCTTGGTTCTGTTTGGGATAGCACGATCCATGCACTCATGTAAGTGTTTATAAAGTGCAATTTTGTAGGATTCAGTAGTAGTAACTGTATTGTCCATCTGCATGGTTGTCATGAAGTTCACCACTTCTGTCTTAAGAAGCATGAAGTTGGCTTTGGAGAAATTTTTTACCATGGTTT
Organism: Protopterus annectens; assembly: GCF_019279795.1. Classification (NCBI taxonomy): domain Eukaryota; kingdom Metazoa; phylum Chordata; order Ceratodontiformes; family Protopteridae; genus Protopterus; species Protopterus annectens. The sequence continues at coordinate 744,279,053 of NC_056729.1, forward strand.
CCTTAATGGGTGGTGGAGGCAGGATGTGGATATCTGGGGTAATTAGCTATGGTCGGATTGGACCAATGAGGCATTGACTTCAGGTGTGGAACACCAGTCACTCATATTGGTAATGACTAGATCTAGGATATTGTTGCCACTGGTGGGGGTGTGGATAAATTGATCCAGGGCATTGGAGTTTATGAATTCCAGAAAGCGTTGAGTGAAGGAGTTGGTACATGAGCAATTTTCCCACTTAATGGTGGGGTAGTTGAAATCGCCCATTATTAGGGTGTTTGGTTGAACCCTAATATTTTCCAGTACATCAAGAAAAGAGGAGTGGGAATCCTGGGGCATGGTGGGTGATCTGTAGCAAGCTACAATTTGGATTGCAGTTTTGCCCAGAGTTAGTTGCACTTGGATAACCTCAGCTGCATTATGCTGAGCAAATAGCCTGGAGGTGTGGATATCCTTAATGAATATGGACACACCTCCGCCTTTGGTGTTCCGGCCCAGGTTACATGGCCGAATAGTGTGGTATGAGTTATAGCCTGGTAGTGCAGGGGTGCTCTCTGGAGCCTTGAACCAGGTCTCAGTCACTGCACAGATATCAATATTCGCCATTTTAAGGTGTGCCTCGAGTGAGTGCATTTTGAGATTTAGACTTCTAGCATTGAGTAGCATCATCCTCAGTTTTTGCTTGCCTGTTCCTGTTACGGTGGTAAATTTGTCATTTGAACCTTGCCTAAAAAAGGCACTATAGGGGCGGCAAGAACCTTAGCTGGAATCCCAGGGCTGACAGGTGCAGGCCATCTTTGGCAAAGCATCGTGGTCTGTCAGCCATGTCATCCCAGGCAAACAGATACTGGATCCCTTTAGAATGGCACCAGAAGCTTAGCCAATTGTTGAAGTTAATCATTTTGTTCTTGTACTGCGGCATCATTCTGGGTGATGGCAGAATGCTACTCAGGGCTAGGGTCATACCTGCCTGGGCTACAAGATCAGAGAGCTCTTCCATGTCGCTTTTCATGTAGTCCAGGGAGGTACGTCTCAGGTCGTTCACACCAACATGGTCAATGACAGAGTCATATTTGTACTTGTTGTGGAGTGACCTGAGTGCGTGGGTTATGTGGCGGATTCTGTCACCCGACAGGCAGCTGACAGTAACCTTCTCCTTGTATAGCCTGGTAAGTGGAACATCAGTGTGACTGACTATAGAGTCTCCTATGACTAGTGTGTTGGGTACGTTGTTTTGCCTTATTGGCTGTGGATGAGTGGCACACTGAGTCTGTGGGCTATGTGTTATTTGGGTTGTGTTGAGGGGTGGAGGTTGCTTGCATTTCTGCTTTGGAGGTCTCTGTTGTTTGAGCAGATTATTATTAAGAGCCTCCGCAAATATTTTTGTGTTTCTATGTGTGGATTTTGGTGGTGTAGATTTAGTGAGACTATGTGATGAGTGTGGTGTGGTGCAAGTGTTTACCTTCTCCTCTTGACTGTCAAGTTCAGTCTTGATTGGAGAGAGCTTTACCTCCAGTTTGGCTAGATAAGTGCATCTCTCACAAGTTGTAGTGTTGGGTGGTAGGAGGAGAGGGTTGTCTGTGTACATGAGGCAATTTCTACATTACCCCAAGATGCCCAGATTCATCAGACAGACAGGAGAAAACACTGGGAGCTGACCCTTGGGCATGCCTGAATAAAAAAACTATTTTCCTCTAGATAAGTGAGGATAGTGAGTACAAGATCTGTTTTTCTCTAAGCAAGTGAGAAGTACCAAAACTGTTTTCCTCTAGGTAATGAGGAAGGTTGAGTGCTGTAGTAATTAGTAGGTTATTTAGTGCTTACAAGTTCTGAACAAGTGCTGATCACAAATAAGTAAATTCAAGTGCTAAAAGTAAGAATCTGTATCTGGACTAAACTAGTTACAGGAAAGGGGAGAAACAAGTGCAAATAGGGCTTTTAAATCAGAAAGTTGAGAGAGATGGAAAAACTTCCCAAACTGCCAATAACTACAATTTCTGGGCCAGAACCACTCCTTATGTGGTAGACAGGTTACCTAGTGCTTACCACTCCCACTGATAAGCTAGAAGGCTTCCCTCCTACATAGAAAGCTTGGGGGAGCTCAGAAGCTTACATACAGTCCTGGATACAGCAAATCTGAATCTGGACTACACTAGTTACAGGAAAGGGATTTTTTTTTGCATATACAGAAAAGTAGCTAAAACAGCAGTCAAAACAATATAATCACTGGTTTAGCAGTGCCAAACTCATATGTAGTGTCCTGGCTGTTTTTAATGCCACATACACTTCTACTTTTATGATGTGGATTGTGAAATCAGTGGAAATGCCAGACTAAAAAGAAAAGGATGGTGAAGCTGGGGTAATGGAAAGTTAAAAATCTTATATATTTTTCTTTTTCATCTCTCTTATTCATCTACATTCAGCATGTTGTTCTCATGGTTAAAGGAATGTGTGACTTTCTCTTTCTGCTTATCAAAGAACAAAAAATATCTTTTGAAATGTGCTGGAACCCCAGAGTTGCTACCCTCTCTTTTTTTTTCCAAAAGCATTTGTCTGAAGTTGTTAATCTTCTTCCTATTCATCACTGATAGGTTCGGTTCTGTGCCCTCAGAACCGAGTCGGCCTTATACCAAGCTTGCATGCACCAAAAACTCTCGAGCTAAGCTGCTACCTACAATGCCCTTCACTCAGTCACCTCAGATCTCATTTGCCACTCAGCCATATAGCAGCGCTTCACCGAGCTCGCCAGCTAAGTGTTATATTGTTCTAAATTTTACAAGTTTTTGTGGATTTTTTTCCAGTTAGTTTGCTAATTTCTTGTATCTTTACTACACTCAGCTCTACCCACAGGTATTTCCTTTTGTACCATTGTTGGTACTGGCCCTTCTACCCTTGGGTATTCCCAATAGCATTGGTGGTATTTTCCTCTTTCTTCTTTTCTTCACTTTCTTCTATTTTTGTGTGTGTGAGTGTTTCCTATTATGTCTGAGAAGAAAGGTACTACAGGGTTTAAACACTGCTCTTCTTGCAGTGGTAAACTCCCAAATAGTGACCTTCATGAAGAGTGTGTGCATTGTTGGGGGTTCCGCATTTATCGGCGAAACCTCCATATGATATTTCTGCCAGCTTCAGTCAGCGGACGATGAATGAGCAACGAAATAAATTGATCCTTAAGGGCCTGCTTCCTTTGCCTCCTTCTGTGGACAAGAAATGTCCTCGCTCAGACACCTCTTCACCGGCCGGTGATAGGGGCAAAAGCCATAAGCACAAGGCCAATAAGAGTTCCACTGAGCACCGTACTGCCTCCTCAGTTCCGAACACCTCGGCTCTGAGTTTGGATCCGGTGATTCATACAGAGGTCGCCTCTTCAGCACCTACCCCGGCTCCGACGACTACGGCGCCAACTACAACCTCTGTTCCAACCAGTTTGTCTGCCTCCATCTCGACACCAACGTCCACCATCTCCGTCCCAACGTTGGTTCAGACAACAACTTCAGAGCTGTTATTGACCTCCACCCCAGCTGTGACCTCAGCTTTGAGCCCGTTCTTGGCTCTGATCATTCCTTTGCTGCCGGTTTCCAAATTGGAATCATTGGTGCTGTTCTGTGATACACCACAAACCCAGTACACTCTGTCTGCAGATCCTTTTGCTGGACAAGCCTTCAGTCCCTTTTTAGACTGGCCTGATTCCCCCTCAGGGGCATCAGTAAAGTCCACCAGGAGCCTTTCAGAATTGGATGTGGTGTGCCTTTCTGATCAGCTGTTGACCGCCATGAGAATTACAAATTTTCCTAGACCCCATCCCACTCTGGGCTTTGGGTCTATTACACTGGCAACCCCTACATACTCTCCTCCCTTGGATCCCTCGGTTCCGAGGCTTATATACCCAACGTCTATGAGAGGACCCCTTTCCTCGGCGCCGACGACAGTGTCTGATGCTCCAAGGCCCATTTGGGTGTCGGTTCCATCGGAACCCACCCTTCCTCAATCTCATACTTAAGGGGTGGAACCCTCAGCTCCAACCACAGTTCTGGCTGTGTTGCCAATTCCATCTTCGGGTACAAGGGTGACTCCCACCCCGAGTTTGCTTGAGGCTCCATCCCCAGGGGCAGACCGTGTGGAGCGGGGTGTGACCCCGGTTCCAAAATTGATTTCTTCGGTTCCAGGCTCCCATTCCTCTTCAGGTGGGCCTGCTTTCCAGGTAATGGAGAGAGTGCTTGCTTCCAGCAATCCTCCTACATCAGTCATTCCACCCGTTCCCTCTGAGCCGCAGCTGTCAAAGACTACCCCCCCAGGACTCTGAGAGCACAAGGCTCAGAAAACCCATGTTCAGGGTATTTCCCTTTCTGAGTCCTCTTTGGATACTCCCACCGAAGAACCCCCTCGGAAATGGGTGTGTAAGAGGAAACACATGGACTCTCCAGAGGAGTTCCTCACAGAAGATACGGACTATGACGATGGGGAAGGATCCCCATGGTCGCCCCCTGATGATGTCTCATTTGAAGACATCCTGGAAATCTTGAAACAGAGGGGTGACTGGAAGCCCACCAATCCTTTCTCGGAGGAATCCATATCAGCGTTTTTTCTCCAGGAACCAGAGGAGTGGGAAGATGTGGCACAAGAAGTCTCAAGGTCCTTTCCATGACGCACGTGGTGAGGACTCTCCCACAGGCAGATAAGATTCCAATAATGGAAGATGCCACTTTTGGGGCAGAGGGGGTCCCCGGAATCAGGAGTCCAGAGATTCCTTCTTGGGAAGACTGTATCAGCGCTCCTGAAGTGCTGCCCAATTGCTTTCCTCTGGAAGCAGTCAGGGCATGTTTCTCTCTGTACCAAGTTGCCTGGAGCTCTATTATAAACAGTCAGTGGGTGCAGAGAATCATTACCAGAGGCGATCACATTCCTCTAATATCTTATCCAAGACCTCCAAAATCCCTTCCCGATGTTCCACTCAGTCAAAGGGAGGAGGCAGCTTCCGAGATACGAAAGCTATGTCAAAAATGAGTCATCCAACAGGTCCCCCCAGACCAGTGTGGATCAGGGTTCTACTTAAGATTCTTTTTGGTGCCAAAGAAGACCGGGGACTGGAGGCCCATTTTGGATCTTAGCCAGCTAAACAAATCAGTAGTTCAGACCAAGTTCTGCATGGTCACGATTCAATCCATCCTTCCTTTTCTGCGGGAGGGTGTGTGGATGTGCTCATTAGACCTCCGGGATGCGTATTACAACATCAAGATGGACAAGCACTCCAGGAGTCTCTTTCGCTTTCGGCTGGGAGCCAATCACTACCAATTCAGAGCCCTGCCATTCTGTTTCTCGACGGCCCCCAGAGTGTTCACAGAATGCCTAGCAGTGGTCACAGCTCATCTGAGACTTCAGGGATTCCAGGTGTTTCCATATCTAGATGATTGGCTCCTCTCCACCCCCACCAAGCGCCTTTGGGTCAGGGCCATCTGCTACACTCTAGTACTAGTGGAGCCGCTGGGCATCACCACCCAATGGGAAAAATCCAACCTTCAGCCCTCACAACAATTGGAATTCATAGGGGCAATATTCAACACTCAATCAAGTCTGGTCTCTCTTCCTCCTTACAGGCTTCAGAGATTAATGGCACAAGTTCAACTGATACTCTGTCAAAGAAAGGTGTCTGCAAAGGAAGTTCTCCAGGCTCTGGGGTCTATGGCTGCAGCCATCCCAATTGTTCCCCTAGCCAGATTACACATGAGACTGCTACAATGGCTTCCTCAGTCCTAGTGGATATCCAATCTTCACCCCTGAGCTCACAGATCCTCATCACCAACATCTGCAAACAAGATCTCCTCTGGTGGATGAGTACAAACAAAAATCTTTGGTGTCGCCCCTTCCAGGATCACCAACCCAGTGCCACGGTGACCACGGACACTTCCCTGATAGGGTGGGGGGGATGACTTCCAGGGAAAGTCAGTCCAGGGCATGTGGTCCAGTATAGAGGTCAACTTGCATATCAATGTCCTGGAGTTAAGAGTGGTGCTATTGGCGTTGCAAGCTTTCCACCTGCTCCTTCCATCCGGAATGATTGCTATCCAGTCGGACAACATGTTCATTGTCTGGTACATAAATAAACAGGGAGGGACCAAATCCTACCCTGTATGTCGCGAAGCCATGAGAATCTGGCAGTGGGCAATAGTTTCCAACCACTTTCTGATCGTAACGCATATCCTGGGGAGCTCCAACGTGATTGCGGACAGACTAAGCAGATGCATCTTCCATCCTCATGAGTGGTCTCTCAATCAGAGTGTGATGGCAGAAATCTTCTGCCGTTTGGGGCCAGCCATGCTGTGATCTTTTTGCCTCCCCCTCAAACACAAAATGCAGCAGCTACTTTGCTCTCTTTCCCCATCACGGGGAGTCACCGAGAGACGCTTTGATTCACGATTGGCCTGCGAGTCTCCTTTATGCTTATCCTCTGATTCCCCTGATTTCTCTTTTTCTAAAGAAAGCTATTCGGTTGAGAAGCAAAGTGATCCTCATTGCCCCATTCTGGCCCTGTCAAGTGTAGTTTCCCTTCCTCCGACCTCAGCTGTTACAACCTCCTTGGATCCTAGACACTTGTCAGGACCTCATTTCTCACCCACAAGGGCTGACTCCCCAGAATCTGTTCACTCTCAAGCTGATGGCTTGGTTTCTCCACTTCCGTTAGTTGCCAGGCAGGAATCCCTTTCTTCATTAGACCATGATATTATCCTGGCCTCACATAAACCATCCACCAGAAAACTTTATAGGGACAAATGGAAAAGATTCTCTATTTGGTCACATAATCAGAAGCTAGATCCGTTCTCAGCTCCTGTAGCTAGTATTCTTCATTATCTTGCTGAGCTGTTCGACAATGGTGCATCAGCTTCCACCATTCGAGTCTATTTAGCAGCTGTTTCCAACTTCCATAATGGGTCAGATGGAGTTCCACTTATTTCCCCCTGACTTTGCCAGACCTTTCTCAAGGGAATATTCCACAGCAGACCTCCCATCAGACAGCCGGTGGAGGCATGGAATCTCTCCCGGGTATACCAGTCTCTCTCTCTGTCTCTCGATCCCCTTTTGAGCCTGCGGCTACATGTGATCTAAAATTCCTGTCATGGAAATCCTTATTTCTGGTGGCAGTCACTTCAGCCAGATGAATGTCTGAGTTGCAAGCCTTATGTATCATGAGACCTTATCTGATCTTCCATAAAGACAGAGTATCACTTCAAACTAACCCAACCTTTCTTCCCAAGGTGGTTTCTGACTTTTCTATTAATCAATCCATTGAGCTCTACGTATTCATTCCAAATTACTCAAACAAGGGAGAATACTGCCTACATTCATTGGATGTTCATAGACAATTACATTTCTACCTGGACAGAACTAAGTCCTTTTGCAAGTCGGACCAACTTTTCATCTCCTTTGCGGACCCTAGAATGGGAGGTGCAGTATAGAAAGTTACCTTGTCAAAATGGCTCAGAGATTGCATTAGCTTTTCATATTCGCTTACGAATGAATCTAAGCCTGGTCAAATCAAAGCACACTCAACTAGAGCTATTGCAGCATCGGTTGCCTTCCACTCTAGGGCCTCCATGAATGACATCTGTGCAGCTGCCATTTGGGCTACACCCCATACCTTTATCAAGCATTACACATTGGATCTGATCTCCAGGAGAAGAGCAGCCTTTCGTTCAATGGTTCTCAGGAATGTTCTTCCATAAGGGCCACCCAGGTTCTCCAAGTAGCTTGGGATTCTGTCCCATCAGTGATGAATTGGAAGAAGAGTAACAACTTCAGATAAAGAAGTTATTTCTTACCATAACATTCCATCTGAGTTGTTGATCTTCTTCCAGTCATCATACCCTCCCACCGAACCCCACCAAAGGCTCCTGGTGGATCTTCTGGGTCTTGTGGTGTTTCAGGGTTGCTGCACAGGGATGGCCTCTGACTATTTGGTTCTTCTATATGTTGCATGCAAACTCGATCTGAGGTAACTGAGTGAAGGGCATTGTGGGTAGCAGATTAGCTCAAGAGTTGTTGGTGCACACAAGCTTGGTATAAGAACGACTCAGTTCCGAGGGCTCGGAACCAAACCCATCAGTGATGACTGGAAGAAGATGAACAACTCAGATGGAACATTATGGTAGCAAGCTTGGTATAAGGCTGACTCAGTTCCGAGGGCTTGGAACTGAACCCATCAGTGATGACTGGAAGATGATCAACAACTCAGATGGAATGTTATGGTAAGACATAACTTCTTTTTATTAATTTTTGTTAATAAACATGGACATAAAGTATTAAAAATAAACAATATAAAACATAACTATTTACACTATATAGAAACATCCATGATAAACATTTATTTTATCCAAGAAAGGTAATCAGTATTTATCTAACAATCTCTCCAATTTTTGGCAGGCTAGTCTTTTGTGTGTTACATTTGATGATATTTGATAAATAGTTTGCATTTCTTTTTTACATACAGATTTTGCTATTGAAATAAATTCAGTAAACATAAGATCTTGCTTTTTTTTCCAGTTCAATGTAATTGTTTTTCAAGCAATAGCTAGAATTAACCAAAGAACAGGTAACTGATGTCTAGGAATTACACTTGGGGTAGGGGCATTGAATAATATCAAAGAGATAGTAATTTGTCAGTTATCAGACCACAGGACTTTTGCGAAATGTCTAAAATCACTCCAGTATTGTGTGAGAGTTCTACATTAGATGAACATATGAACCCAGTTGGCTTCAAGAATATCACCACACCTCCAGCATTTACTTTCATTACTCTTGGGTATAAGGTGAATTCTGTGTGGAGTGTAAAAGCTTCTATGAATAAATCTCCAGGTATATAGTCACCAATATAAAGATGATGAAGTGTTTTTATTGAATTTAATAATAGTTTCTTATTATCATTAGATAAAGGTTCACCATTAATCTTTATGGAGTAATTCCAAAAAGCTTGGTCAAAAGTAATCAAGTCTTCTCGTAGGATTTTATATACAGGTGATATGCTTAATTTGTGTTCAATGTTCCACTGAACTACACCATACGAATAGTTGTATCAATCTTGGTATAATATCAGTTTCCAGATTTACTGACACTCTCACTTTATTTTCAACAAACATTCTTAAAGATTGAATACAGAGCCAATTACCTTGACAGACATTATATCTGGCTAAGAGAAAGTTCATTGGTTGGATGTTCTTATTGTCTATATATAAACTGGTACCAAAAGTTTAGATTATTCTCTTTAAGATTCCGCATCTTATGGATATTGAAGGTATCTAGGCAATCTGGTGTATAAGCTATGGGAAATGTAATGAAAAAGGTGTTCTTTAAACTATAATTGTTTTCAATTATATTTTTGAAAATATAAAATATTTGGTTTATACCATGTGAGAAGTGGCTAAATTTCTTATTATATAAGCAATATTCACGGAGTATCCAAAATATTTTGTTAATTCCAAAGGTTTCCTTAAACTAGGTTTCTGAGTTCTCAGAGGAAGTTGTATGTATTTCATGTAGTTGTTTCCAGCTAGAGGTGTATATGGATGAAATCCAGTGTAGTATTATGTTAATAACAACAAATTTGGAATATAATTCTATGTTTGGGAAAGCCAATTCCATTACTGTCCCAGGCTCGGACATGCCATTTATAGGCTGTATCCTCTCTTTTTAATGTGACAAGCAAAGACAAAAGGAACTGTCCTTTTGCTGGGATGTAACTGCTGTAATCTCTAACGGACTTAATTCTTGTATATGTTTAAGACACCAAAGAATTCAAAACAAAGGAAGCAGATGTGGATGTGTATTGGCAATCTTCCAGTGACTGCTAAGACAATATAACAATTGATTCTATTACTTGTTTTCTCACATCACAAGAAGATGTTGTTGTGGACACTGGGGGCTATAACTGTGTATGCTAGTAGATGTTAGATGCTGATGCTGTTTTGTTTGTGTAGAATCGTCTATGAGACCTAATTATTAATTTGTAATTGGGGTAGTATTTCTGTAGCAACCTGTGTCCAAGGAACTTAGATGGAGCTTATTTTTGGTATGCATTCCCTTTATTTTTATTGTCTTTCATTTTATTTCTCTGAGTGTGCCAACTTACCAATATTTTATTTTATATTTGGACCATTTTCTTTAAGTATAGTTCATTTATTAATGTTTAAGCTCTTCTGGTTGGCATTTATTCATTATTATGTTTATGCACTGCTATTTGTCTGAGAAGAAGGTAATCATCATCTACATTGTTGGCTAACAGGCTGTATGGCATATGTCTTCCATTAGATTACTTAAGGCCTGCTACCAGTGAAAGAAGTATTAATGGGTATATTTCATATCTGACTTGGTTTAAGAGCAGTAGGTAACGTGGTGGCAGTACTACCATGCCACGAAGAAGGTGTGTGTGTGTATAAGTAATTTGTGTGAAAGGAATTTACTGTGGATAGAGGAACACTGGAAGACACTGGTTCACAGTAAACACAGCCTGGGAGAGCCTGGCCAAACACTAAACTCTGCAAGTGGCCTGTGTACAGTCCAATCTGGGTGTAGAAGTTATAAATCCATACCCAGGATAGTAGTGCATATTCCTTTTTGTGCTCTAGGGCCAGATTGTATTTTGTGGATCAGTTATTGAAACAGATTTGTGTGTACTTTCTTGCTACCTTGGTTGCCAATGGTAGGATTCAAACTCCATCACTGGCAGCTATCTTGATAGTGTGTGATCTCTTGTCATTTGGGTGTCACATTACTGGCAGTGGTGCATTTATACTGTTTTAAATGTGAATTATACATGGAGTTCTTCTTCCCAGGCATCTGCTGAAAATGGGTACATACCCAGATAGACTATGCCGGTAAACAAATGTCAAATAAATAAGTAATAAATAATGTCACCTTTAAAATCAGAGGTACTAGTCCACCTTGACAGTGATCATTTCACCAATGACACCTATTCCCTCCCAGTAGGATAGGTGAACCAGCATTGACCACTCATTCCCATCTCCAACACCTGCCTGGTTCTTCCAATGTATGTGCTGTTACCTGAACTTGGGTCATCTGGGTCACAATTAGGGCTTTATCCTTCTATGCCATAATGCCAGGCTGGAATCAAACAACTATTAAGAAGTTTCATAAACCTTTCATTATAAATATTCAGTACTAATAGCCTACCAGCAATTTGTTCACATTGTTTCACCACCTCCACTGTCTTAATCTTGAAAATTATACCCCCACCTTTATGTTTCTCTGTATCTGCCGGAGATGATAGACAGTAACCAAAAATCCAGACATGAAACTATGATGGACATGTATAAGATGTATAAACTACACATCATGCAGTTTTTACAATCTGCACATCATGTAAAAACACTGTCTTGTACTGTGTCACAGTCCAGCCAGGATATATACCCAAAGTAGTGCAAGCACTTTATATTCATTTTCAGGGTAGCACCTTTGATTAATAAGAGAAAAAAGAAGTTATGTACTCACCGTAAAGTTCCATTAGAGTAGTTGTACTTCATTTGTCTTCAACCTTAGGGCTTCGGATCCGTAATGGATCCAACATGGCTGCATAGCTAGCATCTCTGATCCGAGCTCTCAGCTACTCCCCTTACCCATAATGCCCCCTGTCTCCTTCCTCCCTTCAGATAGAGTTTGATGTTCATCATAAAACATATACCCAACCCAACAAGGCCTTACCACTGTCTACTGCCTTAGATTCCTCAGCCAAGTAACATAAGGAACACTCGTGTGATATTTATCCTCCTTATACATGGTCAGGACAATACTAACAAGGCAAGGGGAAGGAGGGGGGATGGTTGAAGACAAATGAAGTACAACTACTCAGATGGAACATTATGGTGAGTACATAACTTCTTTATCTGAAGTAGTGTACTTCATTTGGTCTTCAACCTTAGGGACAGAGTCCCCAGCTACTTTGCACCTGGTAGGCCCTCATGGAGGGATATTCCAGAGCACGGCAGAGCCAAAAGAAGCCCTATCTCTGGAAATAGGAAATAATGTCCAATTTGTAGTGGGAAATGAAGGTATGAGATGAGGACCATGTGGTGGCAGAACAAATATCATCCAAAGAGACCCTGGACAAGAAAGTCGCCAAGGTAGCCATAAACCTGGTAGAATGCATTTTTACCTGATTTGGCAGAGAAAGCCCTTTGGCTAAATAAGCTTGGATAATGCACTGGGAGAACCACTGAGCAATTGTAACTTTCGAAATTGGTTTGCCTAAAAAGGGCGTAGCATAAGAGACAAACAATTGATTGGATTTCCTAAAGGATTTTGTCCTGTGAAAGATGAGTCGTAGTTGCCTATACACATCCAGTAAGTGTAAGTTATATTCCCTTTGTTTTGAAAGTTCGGGAAGGAAACTGGAAGATTGATGGTTTGGTTTGTTTGCTTCCAGTGCTACCTTTGACAAAAAAGAGTGATTAGTACGTAAGGATACTGTATCCTTGTGGGAAAATCATGTAAGGAACTTTAATAAACAGGGCCTGTTCTGACACCCTCCTGGCAGAGTTAATGGTTAATAAAAATGCAGTCTTCCAGGATAGGAAAGTACAGTTTTGTACCTACCATAAATGTAGATGTTCGAAGATCCACATTGCTGCAGTCCTAACACTTGGGTAGTCCGCTGTCCGAATATCAGAGGGACAAGGCGCATTTGACTGACATCAGAACGTCAGGGTACAAATGCGCATGACCGACGTCATATCCTCAGTCTTTTCTTGCCCCAGATGTCAGAAGACCCTAAAAAGAAAGGTCCAAACCCAACAACAACAACTAAACAACCAACCAGCCTAATACCAAAAATATATACAATACACACAATATATATACAATATGCACAATATACCTCAGAAGGATAACTCAACCCACACAACCACCTCAAACTATAGAGGGGAAGGAGGGGACTGCAGCAATGTGGATCTTCGAACATCTACATTTATGGTAGGTACAAAACTGTACTATGTTCTTCATCTCACATTGCTGCAGTCCTAACACTTGGGTAGAATCCCAAAGCAGAGGTAAGGGAGGATGGCTAAATTATATAGAAGCAGGAGCTGCCAAAATGCCCTGCAACACAGCAGTGGCAAAACCAGCCCTGGATCTAGAGTACAGTGGAAGGTGGTAATGCCTAGAAAAGGTATGCACTGAACTCCAAGTGGCTGCCTCCAAAATATCCTTAGTTGCCACCCCTCAAAAAGCTGTTGAAGTGGCAGTAGCCCTAGTGGAATGAGGCCTGATCCCAGCTGGAATCTCTTTGCCATGATGGGAATAACAGAAAGCAATGCAAAATCCAATCCACTTAGAAATAGTTTGTTTTGACACGGGCTTGCCCTGAGAGCACAAAGCAAAAGAAACCAATAACTGCTGAGATTGTCTGAACCCTTTAGTCCTGTCCAAATAATATCGCAACTGCCTGTGTACATCTAAAGTGTGCAAAATCTTTTCCCCTTTATTTTGGGGATTTGCAAAGGTAGGCAAATGAATAGTTTGGTTTAAAGCCACACTAGAAACCACTTTAGGCATAAAGGAAGGATTAGTACGTAAAGATACCCTGTCCTTATGAAAAATTAAGAAAGGCTCAACTGCCATAAGGGCCTGCAATTCAGAAACCCTTCTTGCAGAGGTAATGGCCAACAAAAGCAGTTTTCCATGACAAATATTTCAACTCAGCAGTAGCTGCAGGCTCAAAAGGTTGTAGAGTGAGTTTCTCCAACACAAAATTGAGATCCCAAGCAGGAGTTGGAGCTCTTCGTGGGGGTCTTATATTCTTTGCCCCTCTAAGAAATTGCTTGAACAAAGGATGAGAAAACAATGGTGGGTCACAGTCATAGTGAGCTGAAATTGCTGCAGCATGAATCTTAATAGAAGAGAAGGACAAACCTTTGTCCAATAACTCAGTAAGATATTGAAGAGCCACACTTAAGTCAGGCTCAGAAACATCCAAATCCTTAGCTGCACTCCAAAACAAAAATCTCTTCCATTTATCTGCGTACACTTTCCTTGTACTAGGCCTTCTAGCTTCCAAAATCACATTCAAAACTTGTTGTGGAAGTCGAGACCCTCTATGGTTTAAAACAGAATATGCCAGGCTGTTAGGTGTAGAGAGTGAAGTTTGACATTGAGCAGATGGCTGTCCTCCTGGGACAACAGATGTGGAATCAAAGGCAAAGGCCATGGAGGCTTCCGTACTAGACTTCTCAGTAATGGGTACCAGTGCTGTCGAGGCCAATCTGGAGCTATCAAAATCATCCTTGGCTCGTCCTGTCTGACCTTCAGAAGTACCTTTGGGAGGAGAGGCAGAGGTGGAAAGGCATACACATGAAGATTTTTCCAACTGAAAGAAAGAGCATCCACCTTCCAAGCTGTGGGATGAAACCCCTTCGTGCAAAACTTTGGCAGCTGGTGGTTTAGTGGAGAAGCGAACAGATCTATGTCTGGAGTTCCCCAGGACACTGTCAATTTCTGAAATACATGAAGATCCAGTTTCCACTCGTGGGGATCCATGATTTGTCTGCTTAACACATCTGCTAAGGAGTTCTGTGCTCCCGGCAGAAACCTTGCCTGAAGACATAGTTGTAAACTGAGAGCAGTCTCCCACAAAATCATTGCTTGCCTGCATAGAGGATAAGAATGAGTTCCCCCTTGCTTGTTGATGTACCACATGACAGTTGTGTTGACTGTTAGAATCAACACCTGCCCTGGAAGAAGTAAATCCTTGAAAGCTATTAATGCAAACTGGACTGCTAACATCTCCTTCAAATTGATATGTAGATGCAGTAGTCTGACAGGCCACTTGTCTTGTATCCACTTTCCGTTTAGATGAGCTCCCAAGCTTTGTCTGAGGCATCTGTTGTTAGAATCTGACTCGCCTCTGGCCGGGTCACAGAGAGTCCCTTGTTTAGGTGACATTCCTGCCCACCACAAAAATTCCTTTTTGAATGCAAGGTATTATTTGAATGACAGTGTCCAGATCCTGGCAGTGCTGAGTCCATACATTCTTGAGATACCATTGCAACTTCCTCATATGCAGTTTGGCATTGGGAAGCACCAGAATACAAGATGCCATGAACCCTAAGGCTTGAAGGACTGTCCTTGCAGTCAGCCCGGACTGAAAGCTGATGGAAGTAAAGGGAAAGATTCTTTTGTTTGTCCGGGGTTAGAAAGGCCATCTGGGAAGCTGTATTCAGTCTTACACCCAGAAAGCACATGTCTTGAGAGGGTACTAGACTGGACTTTATTTCGTTCACAGAATACCCCAGGCATCTTAGCACTGCTATCACAAATTCAAATAAGAAGCTCTTCCTTTCCTTGAGCCAGAATTAGGCAATCGTCCAAATAAGGATAGATTTGTATTCCTTTTAGCCTGAAGAAAGCTATCACTGGAGCCAGAACTAAATTCGTAAATACGTAGATAAGCCAAAGGGCAATGCAGAGAACTGATAGTGAGAAGTCCCAGTCCAAACGCCAGATATTTCCTGCAACTTAGTCTGATAGGAACATGAAGGTAAGCCTCCTTGAGATCCAAAGTTACCATCCAGTGATCCTTGCCCAACAGAGGTAAAAGTTGTTGTAACGTCAACATTTTGAATTTGGGAATGTCCAGATAAGTGTTGAGGATAGACATATCCAAAATTGGTCTCCACGTGTTCCCTTTTTGGTACAAGGAACAGGCGAGAATAAAATCCTAGGCCCCTTTCTGGCATAGGAACCGGCTGTATGGCCCCTATTTGGAGTAACAGAGAAATTTGCTTGTGAGCCTCTATTCTTTGTTGAGGAGGAATGTCTGGCATGCCTTTGAAAGGAGGCAAGGTATGGAAATAAAACCTGTAACCGTGATGTATGATATCCAACACCCATCTGTCTTGGGTAATCAAACTCCAATTTTCTTTGAAAAGTGCCAACCTTCCTCCCAAAGGTGCTGCCAGGCGAGAAGGTTCTGGCAGCTGAAAAGGTAGGTCATTGGGTCTGTTGAAAGGACTGACCCCTGCCCTCACCAAGACTGTGCAGGAGAACCCCAGTTCTAGGCCTGAAAGAGCCCTGACCTCTGCCCCTGCCTACGCCTAGATCTACCCCTAGACTGGGAATCATAAGAAGGATACGTCCACCCCTTAGTAGGCCAATTTCTACTAAACTGGAGGCTGAACCTGCAAAAAATCTTTTACAGTCTGCATAGACTTAGCCTTGTCTTCCATTTTCTTTAAAACTGCCTCAACAGGAGAACCAAACAAGACATCAGATTGCAATGGGGCTTCCAAAATCCTAGTTTTAACATGGTCAGATAAATTTTGATCCCTCAGCCAGGCATGCCTGCGAAGAACTGACCCAGTGGCAGCCACCCTAGAGGAGGCCTGTACAGCATTAAAACCACATTGCAAAGAATGCTTACCCACCTGTTCAGAAACATGCACTAAATCCTGTAACTCTTTACAATCAATACCTTCGAGCATCAACCTTAGATTTCAACTGAGAAAGGAGATAATTTTGATATTTTAACATGTGAAACTGGCAATTCAAAGCTCTCATGGCTAGAGTGGAAGAAGTATAAACTTTCTTTCCCCATCTATCCAAGGCCCTGGCCTCTTTATCTGCAGGAACTTCTTGACAACAGAAGCCTTAACATGGCTAACAGTTTCAGGGTCTGCCCTAGGACTCTTAAAAAGATACTTATGAGCTTCAGGCACCCTGTAATACCTATCTGGTTTAACAGGAGCAGGAGGTAAAGAATCCGGATTAAGAGAAGCCTCTGCAAACACATCATCCACCACATTCAAAACAGGAGGTATAGCCAAAGGCCTATGCTGGGGTAAAAACAAAAATTCCCTAAGCCTTTTCCTGGAGTCAGAGAAGTCCTGACCTTCCCATTTAAAGTGCTCTCTCATGGAGTAAAGTGTCTCTGAAAAAGAAAAATCCTCAGGAGGAGAAGCAGAAGGAGTAGAATCATCCACATCAGAATCAGAATAATGAGCATACTCCTGTAAGTCTTCAGCCGAAGACTCAGACACATCCGAAGCCTGCTCCCAATCCCCCAACACTGGTTCAATCCTAGGCCTCTTATCAGTAGGGGGCATAGAGCCTCTAATTAAAGTAATTAAATCTTCTGCCATTTTAAGCATGTGCTTCTTGGGCACAGTACCTGAAGAACTAGGAGTGACACCCACAGAAGCTAAAGTAGCCCTGCCTCTAGGAGAAGCCTTGGAAGCAGAAAGAGAGGGCCTAGACCCCTTAGGAAGGGAGGGGAGTACAGTTATCTGAGAAGCCCCTACAGCCTGACCTGCCTCCTGGGAGGCCACATCCTGTAAAATCAAAGTTTCTCCCTGGGACTCCAGAGGAACCACCGGTTCCACTGATGCCTCTAAAGAACGTTGGACAACTCCTCTAACCTAGGTTTAACTGCCTTGTCCTTGCGCTTCTTTGAGGAAGCGGTGGAGCATCCGGCTTCCCAAAGACCAACCTGGCACAATCCAACCTCCGCTTTATAGTGCGTTTATTAAACCTAGCACAAAAGCGGCAACCAACAACGTCGTGCTCAGGTCCCAAACAAGGTATACACAAATTATGGTAATCCCTATGCGGTATCTGTTTCCCACAAGAAATACAGTTATTCACTTTTTCTGACATCCGGTAAACCACTGAGGCAAGAAAACCAAAATATTCTAACGGGTACTTAACCAACTCTGACTTCGGTCTGAAACTGCTTCTGCATCGGACCATACGGCAAAAGACTGAGGATATGGCGCCGGTCATGCGCATTTGTACCCTGACGTTCTGATGTCAGTCAAATGCGCCTTGACCGACGTCAGCCTTATACTCTGATATTCGGGCCGACCGAGGGACAGCGGACTACCCAAGTGTTAGGACTGCAGCAATGTGAGATGAAGAACATCTGCAACTCAACTGAAGCTGCAGGTTTAAAAGGAGGTGAAACTAAATCCTGGAGCACCAAAGTAAGGTCCCACGGTGGCACAGGATCCTTCACTGGAGGACAGAGCAGAAAAGTACCCTTAAAAAGGCTTTACAGAGTTTGGATGAAGCCAAGGAATTCATATTCTCCCCCACATGAAAGTTGGAAATAGCAGCCAGCTGTGCTTTTACAGTAGATCAACTATCACCCTGATGAAAACGGCTTGCTAAGAAATCTAATATTGCAGACACTGGAGCAGTAAAGGGATTCAAGGCATGTTGAGAAGCCCAAACCGAGAAATGTTTCCATTTACTAGGGCAGACTTTTCTGGTTGAGGACTTGTGAGCAGCAACTAGAATATTCTTAATCGGGGAAGATAAACTGGGAGTCCTATCAATTATGGGAAATGGAGCAGCCAAGCAGTGAGATTCAGACTGACCAGGTCTGGATGAGGCATCCCAGAGGGATATGAAATAAGATCCGGGACCAGATCCAGAGTCCAGGGTGGGACTACTGCGTGAGACCATAGGGATGGAAACTGGAATTGCCAGACTTGGTGTGACCAGAATGGAGAGATGAGGATAACTGTGCTCCCCAGCCTGCGAGCTTTCTGAAGGAACATGGAAATCAAAGGCAGGGGAGGATAGGCATAGAGCAGACTGGGTGGCCAAGCATGAACCAGAGAGTCTCTGGGGGCTTCCTCTTGGGAGGGGGTTCAGAGCAAAGAACTCGCTGCATTTTAAGTGGAAGGAGATGCAAAGAGATTGCAGCAAGGATGACCCCACCTGTGGAAGATCCGGTCTGCCACTGAAGGATTTAGAGACCACTCGTAAGGCATCAGAATAGATATGCTGAGCCTGTCTGCTAGCATGTTGGCCTGACCTAGAATGCACGTTGCTACCAGAAAACGGCCAGTGGAGATCACCCATTCCCACACTCTCATGGCTTTGTGACAAAGGGGGTAGGATCTGGTTCCCCCATTTGTTAATGTACCAGACTACTGACATGTTGTCTATCTAGATAGCAATCGTTCCCAGAGGAAGATGAGCATGGAGAGCATGCAACGCTAGGAGCACCGCCCTCATCTCTAGAACGTTGATATGCAAGTTGGTCTGTGGTATGGACCACATGCCTTGGACTATCCTTCCCAAGCAATGCCCTCTCCCACCCTAGCTGGGAGGCATCAGTGGTCACTGTGGCATTGAGCAAGGTTGGAAGAAAGGGACGGCCATTCACCAGATCTGGAGACTGAATCCACCACAGAAGGGATCCCCTGCAAACCCAGGATATTTGTACCAGATAAGACAATGGTTGATCCAGAAGAGACCATTGGACCACCAGAGTCCATTGTAAAATCCACATGTGAAGGTGTGCTAACAAGTGGATCATAGCTGCCGTGGAACCAAAGGCCCTTGAACTGATTCTGCCACTGAGACACCTGTTTATAGAACATACAAAACATGTGGCTTCAGTTGTGTATTCTCTCTCTGGAGTCAGAAAGACCGACATTTGAACCATGTCCAACTGAGCCCCGATGAATTCTAGAACCTGCACTGGAGTCTGGGCTGATTTGGTAAGATTGATGGTGATGCCCAGATTTTGAGCCAACAATAGAAATGAGTCCCTGGTTTGGCACAGTAGATGCTTGGTCGGGGCAACAAAGAGCCAGTCGTCCAGGTACGGAAAGACCTGAATACCCTGAAACCTCAGGTGAGACGCTACTACTGCCATCACTTCGGTGAGCCCCTGGGGGTGGTGGTGAGACCAAAGGGAAGGGCTCTGAACTGATAGTGATTGGCTCCTAACTGGAATTGGAGAAACCTCCGAGAGCATCTGTTCATCTTGATATGGTAGTAAGCATCTTGGAGGTCAGTCGAGCACATCCAATCTTTCGCCTGCATGTAAGGCAGGATGGAAAGAAGAGTGACCATCTGGAATTTTGTCTTGGCTACTGTTGGATTCAGGGAAGAAAGATCCAAAATGGGTCTTAGGTCCCCCATCTTCTTTGGCACTGAAAAGAACCTGGAATAAACACTCGATCTGGCGTGGTCTGGGGGTGGACAGCTGGATGACTCGTTTTCTTAGCAGCTTTTCTTTTTCCAAGGCTGCTGCCTCCCTTTGTGCAGGTGGAACATCTGGGAGGTGTCTGGGGGAAAGAGGTGGCTGGGTGAAAGGGATGGAACAGCCTCTGGATATGATCTGCAACACCCAATGGTCTTTTGTAACTGACTCCCATGCTGCTGGATTTAGTGAAAGATGTCCCCTGACTGCCTCCAAAGAGGACCAGTTGGGCAGTCCTTCAGGGCTGCTGCCCAGGTCTGTCCGAGAAGGGTTCTCGAGACCCGGTATTTCCCAGACCCCATCTACCTCTGGGCCGGCGTCTATCGTAACCCCCTCTGCCTTTGGGTAATGGAGTATCCTGAGTGTTCTGGGAAAATGCCTGACACAGTCGGAACCACATCTTCTTTGTTCCTTGCCTACTCCTGGAAAAGGATCATTGAGGATAGGCGAAGCAGATCCCAAAACAGACAGTGTCTTCCCATCCTTCTCAATCTGGATGTGTCTCTCTGACTGATTTCCCAAAGGGGGAAGAACCGTCATACGGGGCATTGGTAAATAATGCCTTGAAGGGGTCAGTGAACTGACACAGATGGAGCCAGGAATGGTGCCTAATGGTGATTCCTGACCCAGTCACCCTAGTGGCTCCCTCCATGGCATGGGAGAGAAGATGCATGGACATACTGGAAATTGCCTTAAGAGTGGCCATTCGGGTAGAGAACATCTTCTTGTCCTCCACTGACATGGACTTCAGAGTCAACTCAGTGACTTCCTTGACCAAGTCTCGCTGCAATCGAGTCAGGTCAGTGCATCCCTGGGGAGGGTCTGAGGGGACCTTCGGGGGATGCTTCAGGATCCAGCTCCCCCATCCCCCTTCTTCTACACCCGAGATGTTATTAGATCCACTAAGGGATCCCTGTGAGGGGACACCCAGGAAGTAGATGTGACCATGCCAAATGCCTCAAGAAACACTGCTTTGTCAGAGGTCAGTTTTAGGACAGACCAAGTCGCCTTCTGGCGAAGGAGTTCCATGATGTCTCCAAAGGAGACATCCTCGGGGGGGAAGCTTCCCATTCCACCAAATGAGTGTCTGAGGTGAGGGACTCCGAAGGGGAGTCCAAGTGCCTCCTCTTACATGTACGTTTGCGAGGGACCTCCTCAGTGGGGCTCTCTGGGGAGGACCTGCAAATGTCCTGATGCTCTCTAACTGGAGCTTCTTGAGGCAAAGCAAGCACAGGCTATCCCTGAGATGGCAAAATAGTCAGAGCCAAACGTAATCCAGAAGGGGTCAGGGCGGAGTCCGAGGAAGAGATGGTCAAGGGTCTTGAAGGCATCAAGAGAACACTCTCCACCATGGCAGATGGAGAATGGACCTCCTTAGCAAATCCCATCAGAGCCATTCCCCTCTGATCGGACAGGGGTGTTGGAACTGAGACTCTAGGAGCCGAGATGCCGAGGGAGATACTGCGCTCTGACCCATTCAGAGCTGACAGCACCCCCTCAGATCTGACCCCGAGTCTATGGCTCCAAGAGCTCAGATTCAACGCGGTTGGATCTGACGTACTCAAGGCAATGGCCGGCATCTAGGTACAAAGTACCATTGGCACTGACCCCTCGACCCCGAAGGTCCTTGGGTCCAAGGGCTCCAAAACTGCATGCTGGATCGGAGCAGGAATTATCGGTATGAAAAAAGGTTGAGAGACAACCCCTCCGGAGGGAGAGGGTACAGGCAAGACACCCATCTGAATTTGGGTGCGGATGAATTTCTGCATCATCTTGCCCATCTCCACTTCACTAAGGCTCCGGATTGAGCAGAATGACGAGGCCACTGAAACCGGTCAAGAGTGACGGTGAGGGGTGAAAAGGGACCGCATTCTAACAACCTCTGGCTTAGGGGACAACCTCGGAGAGTGGAGCCAGGGGGGACCAGGTCTAGAAGACACTACTTTAGGGAGTGGACCAGGCAGAGCAGAGTGGTGGGGAGACCACTTGCGAGGCCTGTCTTTTTTGGCCTTCTTCACTTCCCCAGGCCTCTTGGCAGGAGTTTGAGTCCCTGAGGCCTGGGAAGAGGAAGATGCTGCAGCTGTCGAACCAGCAGATGAGGCAGGAACAGCCGTTCCGACGTGGGTAGAAGACCCTTTACTATGAGTTTATTCCTCCTGTCCTGAAGTGCTCTGGGGTTAAACCCAGTGCAGATAGGACAGGAGGAATCAAGTTGCGCTATGCCCAGACACACCACACACAGGGTGTAGCCATCAGCTAAGGAAAGCTTATGGCCACACTCTGAGCACCTTTTAAACCCAGATTTAGGGGCTTCTGACATAGTACCCTAAATAAGGCCCAAACACACACACACACACACACACACACACACACACACACACACACACACACACACACAGAGGAAAAAGAGCAAATGGGAAAGTTTTATTTTTTTTTTAACACTGACGACCGTCGCAGGGAGGAGAAAGGCAAGATAAAGGGAAGTACAGAAAAAGTGGAGAAAACTTAAGCACTCACAATTTAAACCCCAAAAAACAACAAACATGCTGCCAAGAGCTCGGACCACACTGCTTGCTGTATCAGCTGCAAATGACATCCGAAGGGAGGAAGGAGACAGGGGGCATTATTGGTAAGGGGAGGAACTGAGAGCTCAGATCAAAGATGCTAGCTATGCGGCTGTGTCGGATCCATTATGGATCCGAAGCCCTAAGGTAGAAGATCAAATGAAGTAAACTACTTCAGATCTGATTTTACACCTTCCTTTTGTGCTTGTACTTATTATGTATATGCTTTATTACCAAATGTGTGCTATGTGGGAACCTTAACTAGACTCACTATGTAAGTTTACTCATCATACTTATTCTGAATGTCTATGGCCTTCCATAATGCACCACTAACTCTGTGTTTACTTTCTTTGAGTGTAAAAATTGCACACCTCTTTGATATCTCCTTCCACCCACCACAACTCCTGCTCTTCCCTTCCTGTTTACCTCCAGTCCTCTTTAAAACATCTGTGTTTTCTATTTTGTGTCCTGCTTCTTCATTTTCCACTCAGATTTCAGAAGCCCCCCCATTTCTTTATATTATGCCTGCTACATGGACATTCTGCTTATCAGGGTCCTACTTCCAAACAATACACTTGTCTCGGTCTTTCCAGTCCACACCTGAATGCACAAAATGAAAACATAACCATTACTTCTTTTTGTCACATCCACAGCTAGGATGAGACAGACTTCTGCATTTAGACCTAAGTAAACCATAACCCCCTGTAACTTGATCTGAATGAACTATATTTGGAAATGTTGTACTATGCATCCCGAATCCAAAGACTGTCTTTATATCTCCAGTCCCCCTTCCCCAACCCAAACTTGATTTCCCTATTTGGAATCATCTCTCTGCAATTTTCTTGTAGCCATTCAACAACAGTATACAACAGCACCCTTTCATTTCTCATGAATACCGTAACTGCATGCCTAAGTGGAAGATTGAAGTAAATAAAGATCATCTAAAGTTTCATTCATAGTCAGAAGTTTGCTGTCCACCCACATGAATGATTGTAAAATATTTGCTTTTCTAAACCTCACTGATGTGAAATGGCAAAATTCTAAGAAAGTACCCATTGCAGTGGGACTCCTGCCCATGCCTATGTCATAAATATGCAGTACTGAGACACTTCTTCTAGACAAAGAATTGTCTAGTAGGCAACCTCTTTTTCTCTTGCCTCTTCTCATTAGGCTTTGTTAACATTGTCATTGAACATATAACATTCCTACTTACTCTGCCTGCATTTGTCAAATTTGACAAGCATGGTTGTACTTCCTAGGCATGTGTTGAATTCCTATTAGTTGACAACTTATGCTTATCAGCTAACAGGTTCCAATCCTCCTGTTGTAATAAATCTATGGAACTACTGCCCACCTTGTTTTCTGGTACTTCATTTTGTACTTGAAGCAACTGTAACATTAATTCATCATTTCCTACAACCTCCAATGAACTGAAAATTTCCATTGATATTGTTGCACTCCATCCTGAATTACCACCATTTCCATAAAACAATTCTAATTGATTACTGTGGCCTTCATTTGCCATGTTCATACATCCTATGAAACCCCACCTACTGAGATGTCGGAGAATTTTACTGATGTCCTGGCCAAAACAACCTCTGTTAGTGTGGACACAGCCTGTGATCTCTCCTTAAAATAATATGTGTGTGTGTGTGTGTGTGTGTGTGTGTGTGTGTGTGTGTGTGTGTACACACACAGTTATCCATTTTTAGGCTTCTTTTATAACCAGATGAAACAGACTAGAGCATGTTGTCTCATTTGTAGTGTGCATGGGTTTGGTGATCCCACACATAAGATCCACAGTATCATGACAAGTTCACTCACTACACATATGTGTGACTCAGAAGTACAAGACTTCAAACCACAAACCAACACACTGGAAATAAATGCACAGGACACAGCAGCATAGTAATAAAATAATGTTTTTACTCAACCATTTAGTGCTCTTGTTCTCAGTAATATGGACGTCTTCACAATAAAGATTACATAATGCACTTCATTTAAATACACTGCAAATCCTTCCCATTTTTTAATTGATCAATTAACAAAAATAATTTTAAAACACATTCATCAAGAGTGCACCTTGTGCTGAAAAAGTTTGTAAATTACTGCTTAAAAACTTCAGTGAAATAATGTACTAGATACCTAATGAACCATATATTAATAAAACACAGTTGCAAAATTTAGCTACAAACAAGTGAATAAATAAATTTACTAATGTCAATCTGACAATTAAAATATATAGTTTAGTACAATGAAATGGTTTAAAAACACATGAATAAACATTCCTGTTGCTGTATAATGTACAAATTATATACACATATAACAAACTTGTAGTGACATCTGTTTTTAACTGCCATTTAAGTTCTTGAAATTCTAAAAAAAATCTTCCTTTGCCTACATGATCTATCACTGTAAACTTGAATGAGTAGGTGTGATTGTTCTTGAGATGCTTATACAAAGCATTACATTCATCTTTCCTTCTGATCCCATATAAATGTTGGTAAATTCTGGTTCTAAAGCGTTTAACAGTTTTCCATATATAAAATGCATTACAAATCTGACATAGGGCTAAATATATCACCCACTTGCTCTCACAGTAATATTTATGGTTAATGGTTACTGCCCCATAATTAGCCAAGATAACTTCAGATCCTTCCAAAATATATTTACATTGTGAACAACATCCACATCTACTCATTTTTCCATTATCAGTGGACTTACCATGCTCGAGTAGCATCTTAAAACATATATCTTTTTGTACACTGTAATATGGGCTTCCAACAATGGACAAGGTGTTTTGGTCCAAATATACTCCAATTTTCTTAATAAAATTGAAGGAATATCATAACATTGTGTGTTGAAAGATAAAATACATGCTTTTTTGTATAGAGGTTGCTGTGTATTAGTTGTCATAATTGACTCCCTAGATAGTCTGTCATCATGAACATTTCCCAGTAAGGGCTTAAAATAACCTGTGGTTCTCTTTGCCAAAACATCACTAAATAAATCTGATAAAAACATATTATGAGAACCTCTCCAATCTAACATAGTTCTCAATTTTTCACTTTCAATCTGAAATTCATTATCATTCGATACCATACAGGCAAGTCTAACACATTGCCTTTTGACTAGTGTTTTCTTTTGATGAATAGGGTGCAAGCTATTAAAATGTAATAGCGAATTTGAATAAGTGGGTTTTTGAAAACCACAATTTTTCTTGTTTTTTTATGAAGTCTCATATAAATAATTAACTTTATCACCCTGTATGTCCATAGTATATTTAAGAGTCTGTAGTTGAATGTAAGTAATCAAAAAATTGGTCTAACCTTTCAAGGCTATCATTCCAAAATAGTATAAGATCATCAAGGAAGCATACATATGAACTTTTCTGGAATTCTGATTTGAGAAGAAATTTCTTCTCCCAATGTTTCCAGTAGTATATTGGCAAAGATGGGAAGCACATGCAACCTCCATCGCTACTCCTTTCTTTTGCCTAAATCTGACCTGATTTCAACACCAAAAAGTTGTTTTCAAGGACAATTTCCATCAAAGTCCTGAGTAATTCAGACTTGTTATGGTGAAGAGGGGTATGGAAACTCAAGTATTCATAAAACCATTCAACCCCGATACTATGTGGGATCACAGAAAACAAGTCTTGTATATCTATGGTGACAAGAACTAGTTTATTACTATACAGGTCATTCGTAACTTTGGACAAAAAGTCCCAAGAATCCTTGAACAGACGTTTGATACTGTTAAGAACCCCTTTTGTCTTATGGTCAATACATTTCAGTATGTTAAAAGGTTGGCAAAGTTAGTTTACCTTTGTCAGATAGGAGAATGTTCATGGTGTGCCAGTGAGTGTCAGAAGACCTTCAAATAGTTATGCAGAACACTGTGTTATGGCTGTTGGTTCACACACTTTATTTACTAATGTGCACCCTACTATTATTTTGATAACATGACAATCGCTTTGGTGAAGAAGTTTAGAAAGTGGTTAAAGAGATGCAGGTAGACAAGCATACACAGATTCTCTGAACCCAAGAATCTGCACTCATTCATTCATTAATTTATCTGAGGGCAGAGTAAATAGCAACACAGTTGCCTTGGGTTTATGTCCATGTCAGATAATTTGTCTTTTTTTTTTCTTTTTTATCAAATATCTTTTTATTGAAAACTTTTCTGGTATAAAAACAAAACATAAAGAATAACAAGACAATTACATGTGGTACAGTTGATGTTACATTGTACATTCATAAACATGTAATGATAGTTATTGCCCATTATGCTAATAACATTCATATTTTGTAGAAAACCATAGTATTATCACACTGATATAATTAAATTACAAGTTCATCTAAACGTTTTTCATATGGCATATTTATTATACCAACTTTACTACTGTGAGCTATAATATATGCATAACATCAACCTATAATATGATAACATTCTATTCTACTAAAATAAAAACGTATATACATATATGCCACCTTACTTATTTTCGTTGCTAATCTCAACAGAGTAGTGTGCTTACAATCCTTATGTACATAGTATTTACATACTAATCATGACAAGATATCAGTTAATGTACTGCAGTACTTTTAGTAGCAGGTTTGATTCCAGCAGTAATGTTTACTATCCTTAAAATACATAGACTATACCAGACTATTAAGAGAGTATTTCAATTAATGTTTTACAGTACTCTTGATAATATATTTGATTTCTCTGACTTTTTGTATATAGTTTTTTGGCTAATATGTGTTTTTTTGCTACACTTTTGTATTCTAACCAGGTTAATTTTCATCTATCGATCCAGTTTTTTGCTATATAAGCTTTCATCAGAGTGCAAAGTGTTATTATGATATGTTTAGATAACTTGTTAATATTACCCTTAAATAAATGGAGTACAGCTGTTTGCCATGAGAGCGTAAATTTTGAGTGTCCTGATTTCTCTAATAGAATTCTAAGTGAACACCATAGCTTATATACTGTTTTACAGCTCCAGAATATATGAAGGATGTCTGCTTCTTTATTTGGGCAAAACGGACAATATGGTGACTTGGATGGGTTAAATTTAAGATGCACAGGTGTGAAGTATGCATTGTTAACAATCATGAGTTGTGTATATATTAACTTTTTATATGGGGTCAGTTTTATAATGTTTTTCATAGCTACCTCCTTTTGGTTATCTGTTATGGTGTTGTCCTTCCTATCCCAAAAATTTGAAAAGATGATAGTGTTTTGGTATTTAATAGTTGCTATCAATTTATAAGTGTTTGATATCATTTTCTTTTTACTTAATAGCATTTTTATAATTTGTTGTGCTAACTTATCTTCTTGCTCGACTACTTTGATATCTTTGGTTAGAATGTTTACTAGATATATGATTTGTTTAATTATCAGGTTATATTTTTTTACTGCCTTTGACTAAGTTTGTGATATCTTCCAATGAAAGATTTCTTATTTGATAAAAATCCCAAACTGTATAATTGTTATTAAAGGAAAGTTGTCCAGATTTATCATATTGTTTGCTAGTTTTATATCTGGATTATTGTGAATTGGTTGCAGGAGAGTAACTGTATCTTTTAAATTTACTGAAATCAGTAGTTTTTTTTTAAATTTCAGAGTTGTTAATTAATATTGGATGTATTTGTATTGTTTTAAGAGTTTCCTGTTTTATAAAGGGAATCAATTTTGGATTGATTTTATATTGTGTTATGTCCCTATATAGTAATATGATCCATAATGGATACCATGTATTCCCTACTGGGTCATAATTCGCTATCTGTACGATATGGCTTGCATTGATAATTCCATAGTATAACTGAAAGTCAGGAAGGCCTAGGCCACCTTTTTCTTTTGTGAGTATTAGCTTACCATAGCTAATTCTCGTACACTTTGGGTACCATATGAATTTTTCCAGTCTAACTTTCATTTTGTTGAAGAAAGTAACTGGTATTTTTATAAAAAATGGCATTGAGATGATATAAAATTTTAGGTAGAATGTTCACTTTTACAATTGAGGCTTTTGATAAAGTAGATAGTTTAAGCTTTTCCCATTTATTCATACTCTCAACTATATTGTACCATGTTTTACCAATATCGTTACTGAACAATTCTGCTTTACATGACTAAAGTTTATACCCAAGTATTTCAGAGTGTATGCACTTTGACCTTAGTCTTCGGAAAGTAAAACTCTATTGTCCTATTGGATTAGTTGGATATATGATTGATTTCCTGGGATTAATCTCATAGTTGGATACCATGGAAAAAAGCATCTATAGACAATAGTATTTTATTTAAATCAGTATTTGGATATTGAAAGTAGATATTAAAATCATCCGCAAATGCTGTGTATTTAATTTGGATGTTGGAGACATAGAAGATGATGGTATGTTCTCTGAGTAATTTGCAGTAGTAGTGTTTCTTCTATATACAGATTAAACAAATATGGGGAAAGTGGGTAACCTTGTCTTGTTCCATTAACTATTTGTATTGGTTTAGAGGTTTTCTTATTAATATAAAGGGTAGTAGTTGCTTTAGTATATAATGTTTTGATCATTTTTATATATTCCTTAGGGAATCCAAATTTATACAGTATAAAAAGTAAAAAATTCTGATTTACTCTGTCAAAGGCTTTTGTTGTGTCGACAGATAATGCATATTTTGGAGATTTGTCCTTAGCACATAAATGGGTTAGAGCATCTATAGTTAATGTGTTATCCTTAACTTGTCTATGACTTATAAAACCTAGTTGTTCCGGTGATATTATGACTGGAGCTACCTTTTGTATTCTTTGAGCTATAATCGTTGAGAAAATCTTAAATGTCCAGATTAATCAAAGCTATAGGTCTATAATTATTTGGGTTTGTGGGAATCTGTATTTGGTTTTGGAATAAGCACAGTTTTGGAGTTGTTTATATATAGGTCCGATATCCCAACATGTATAATGTAGTTGTATAGTTTTAAAAGTATCGGTGTGACTTGAGACTTAAAGTGTTTATAGAATTCTGTTACATATCCATCAGGGCCAGGAGCTTTTCCAGGTTTTATTTTATCAATAGCCCTACTAATTTCCTCTTGTGTTATTAAGCTTTTAAGGTTTTTGACATGGGATTCATTAACCTTGGGAAATTCTAAGTTATTTGCAAAGGACTGAAATAGGTTCTTATTAATATACTGTTGTGGGCCATATATGTTTTGAAATATTTCTTCAAAAACCCCAATTATTTCAATATCAGATCTATACGTCTTGTCTTTATATTTTATTTCTTGTATTTTACAATGGGGGTTCTTTATGTTGATAATTCTTGCTAACATTTTTGAAGGTGTTTGTGCCCATTCTGCATATTTATGTGAAATTCTGAGTTCTGTAAACGAGAATTGTTGTGTTATAATCTCATTTGTTTCTGTACGCTTGCTATTTGCTTCTCAGTAGTAGGATTACTGTTTTTGTAGCACAGTTTCAAGCAGTCTTAGCTTGCTTTCTAATTGCTCTATATTTTCTCTTCTTTGTTTTTTAAAATATGATGCCTTTTGGATGAAAGTATCCCTAGCCGTAACTTTAAAGGCTGCCCAATGAATGTCCAGAGGAATCTCGCCACTTAAAAAAATCTTCATTTAATTGCAATAGAGATTTAATCTCTTGTTCTACCTCTTTATTTTTCAGCAAATTTGTATTTAATGTCCAGTTTGCTGTATTGTGTATTTTATACCCCACCTTGTTATGTGTTATTTTTAGATTTATTTTAGAGTGATCTGATAAAGATCTAGGTTCTGTGTTATAGCTCACTTCATGATGTGCCAAGCCTTGAGAAATCAAAAACATGTCAATCCTAGACCAGGTTTTATGATATGTGGAAAAATAAGTGCATCTAGTACCTTGAGTGTCTGTATTGTTTAGTTCAAATGGATCTATTAAGTTGAAGTCCTCAATTAGTTCTGATAGGAATGTTGTGGCTTGGAGAGGTTGAGTATGATTTTTATTTGACCTATCGTTTAGTGGATTAATAGTTATATTCCAGTCCCCCCAATTATAATCGAGTAATTTGGATATATATTTAGCAAATTATATAATTCAATTAAGAAATCGAGTTGGTAGTTACATGGCCCATAAACATTACACAGTAATACAGGATTCTTGTGAGTTGGCAGTAAGGTTATAAACTAGTACCATCTTCCTTTAACATCGTAGTTATAATTAATGATATTACATCAAATGATTTCTTGATTATTATAGCTGTCCCTCTTGTTGAAGTACTGTCTCCAGCTGCTATTATTTTCTTAATCCATGTAGAATTTTTTTCAGTACCCTTGTCCCATTGTTCCATAGTCATGTGTGTTTCCTGCAGAAAGGTTATATCAGTTCTTGAATTATAAATGAGATGCATGACTAGCTTTTTCTTTTTAGTGTCCTGTAAGCCATTTACATACCATGAGGCTATGTTAACCATTTTATGAGAATACTATTTTGTTCTATTTATATCTGAGATATCTGTGTATTTTATTTTGAATCTTGTCGGAGCACTTTGCGCACATTTTACTATGGACTGAGAAATAGTTAGATATAAGATTAAGGTGACATATTCCTCTTTCAAACTTTCCTTTTGTGCCTAACCACTTACTCCTAAAGATAATTTGTCTTGTACTTGAAAGAAAACAAGTTCATCCTGGCCACAGTGCTCTAAAAAAGGCATTTCATTTGGGACATGGCATGGATGTGGATGACAGCTTTCCACTTTGACTGGTTCATTACCTGAAGACATATCATTTGAGAAAACTTTCCAGTTAATGAGAGAGACATGCCTTGTGATGCAAAAAGTCATTATTATGATTTAAAAAAACACCAGCCTTGGGTAATACCACCTCAGTGTATTCCTTCCAGCATTTTATTACAATCATGTCAGTGACACCTAACTCTTAAAAAGGGATGCTGTATTAGCATATGCAGTTCTACCAGACCAGCCAGATCCATTTAAAAGTATAAACCTAACAGCAATGATCAGCTTCTTGCACCATTAAACAAAAGAACATTTTGACATTGTTAAGCCACCCCCAGCAAGGAGTAGAGAATCAGAGACAGTCTGGCTAAAAAGGGTGTTTAACTTAGCAACTTTGACAGTGAGACTTCTGAGGTCCCACATACATGATTCACTGTCATTGTACTGTACCAGGAAGCCATTGCCACTGGTGTGCTGTTTCTGTGTCTGAGGCTAGGAGTAAAGCCCTAGATTAATTGCTGTTAAATACAGAACAGACACCAATATGATAACATTAGCTTACAGTGTAGCAAATGGTATAATGTAAGCACTTCAGCTATATGAAGACATGCCTAACTCAGATTATGGCTGAACCTTGATAATGTCGAGTTAAAGTTGTGATTGGTGTGTCTGTTGTCTCAGATCCATTACTGGTCAAGTCACTCTGGGGTATTCTATCCCTTCTGGAAAAAAGGGCAAGACCACATTTGTGAAATAAATGTTTCATCTAGTACCAACTTCCCAGTGCTTTAAAAACACTGTGCTCTTAAAAAATCTTCCTTTAAGAATGCAGTAACAAAGATGACAACAGCAAGAACACAAGCAGGAAAAGATTCATGCCTAAAGCCCACAAGAAGCATATCACTACAAGGTTTAAAATATTTTGTGCAACTCCAAAACAGACATTCACTTCCAATTTTGTCTAGTTCTATTAAGAGGAAATCTCAAATTTGCCGAAAACTTGAGTCTTTTTTGAAACAGAACAATGAGTATTCTAAATTGTTATAAATTCTTATGTAGTAAAGTTTAGCAACAGATCCAGCCTAGTGTTCAAATTTAGCTCAGCAACTCAACAAAAAGATTTAGCTTTAGGCTTCATGCAGATTCATCCATTATTTCCAAAGAACAGGAGCAATGTTTTTCTATTCTAGATCTGTAGATATATATATATATATATATATATATATATATATATATATATATATATATATATAATGGCAAAGACATTCTGAATTTTGAATGCTTACTGCTTAGTATCTGCATTTATGTGGTAAGCAAAAACTCTTAGATGCTTGTCTTTGCACTCATGCAAAAAGATAGTTGGAAATATCTAAAACTTTGAGTAGTTCCACACCAGTTCTAGTTCGGAGCTGTTCATCTTGTGTAGCCCTTTTTACTCAGAATCCTCACAAAATGATTGACTATGGCAGTTGATCGTCTAAGGTTTCAGCAAATTCCCGTGTTGCCTTAGCCAGATGATTTATTTTTTTGTAATCCCCATTTAGGAACAGATGTTTAATTTTCTACAACAGGCTTAGGATGTTGGCGCCTGAATGGATTACTGTAAATTTGTGTATATCACAGCTGGTCCTAATACAAAACTTATCTTTTATCTGAGGTATCATACCTGCCCCAGAATGCAGGCTATAAGTCAATAGTTGGCAGCATCAGTTATGATGGCTGTGGCAAAAATGGGACAAGGTCTCAGCAAACGTTTGTCATTTCTAATGTAGTGGTGCCAAACATCAGACTTCATATGACAAAGACACAGGGGCTACTGAAACATGTCTCAGTCCAGACTATAGATCCATAGGTACAGCTCATGTCATTACTACTTACAATATCAAAAGTGGCTCAGTGGAGGGCATAAAAAGAAAATGTAATTAAAGTCATAGTCTGTAACTTTGATGATACATACTGCTGACCATGCCTGATGCTTTTCATGTGCAATGCCTGTGGGAGCAGTGACAGGGCTATGGCAAAAAAATGTCCACATGATTGTGAAAACCATGAGAACAGTGAACTTTACCTTGATTCAGGTGAGCTGCAAGATCTCCTGTTCTCACTGAGATGTAGGAGACCTGGTATTCCAAGAAGCATCTGAGGATAGAAAGGAAATGTGGCATTTTTTCTTGGATACCCTGGTCTGGGTGAGCTTGTTGGAACAAGCATTACTAGATACAACCCCCAGAATGAAATGCCAGTTTGACAGAATTTGTTTGCATAGTGGTGGTATCTTGGGTGTTAGAAAACCATTTCTGACTGCTAAGCAAGTTTGATGCCTTTTATGTTTCTATGTAGACTATGTTAGTGAGTGCCAGGCCAGTCAGGAATAAGCAGGAAATTATTCTTCATTTGCTCCAGATGGGAAGTCTGGAATTTATCACTGAGATCTGGTTAGATGAGAACAACAGACCATGTTTTGCAGCTCCCATTCCTTCAGCTCTCTAAGTTATTCACTGACCTACTTTGGACAAAACTGATGGTAATGTTGCCATATAAAAAGACAGAGCTTCGCTTGTATCAAGTAGATGTTGGTTCAGCCAACACTTCTGAGTATACTGTATATGAAGGAGTGAAGTGCAGATATCTCATTATTTACCATCCACCCTGATATCTTGGAGCTTGTTGATTTACTTGTTGACCTGTTTCACGAATCTCCAAATCAGCTTGCCCTTGGAGATGTTAATACATGGGTTGGGGATGAAACCTGCAAGATGACCATGGAACTACTTAGTCTTTTTGAAATTTCTAACTTAAGTCAGGTGTTTACCACTGCCAAAAATAGAATTGGACATGCACTGGACTTGATGTTTACTCTGAGTTTGGAAACCAGAGATTTGGTAGTGGAAACGGTCTGTTGGACTGACCATTACCTGGTTCTCCTCAGGCTGGGAAAATAGCTATTTATTTCACCTGATACAGGATTGATAAGTTGCAGGAGTTTGTGTGACATGAGTAGTGACATTTGATGCCCATACTTGACCAGCTTATGAATGGGTACAGCGCTGAGGATACTATATCATTATGCTTTCACTGGTGCTCAGTATCTGTAACCCCAGACTGTAGTGAGAGCCCCGGTCTGATAATGCAAAGACTGGGGCAATAGTTGTAACTGTGGTAAAGTAGGTGTAGCCTGCTGAGACAAGATTAGTTTGATTGAATGTTATGCCTTGTAGTAGACAGAAATGTCATGTAAGAAGGCAGTGTGTTTGTCCACTAAGTTTTTTGCTGCATCAAATTATTCTGCTATGGTCTTTTAAATTGTGAGCAAGATATTCAGCTTGGCAGTATTACCACTTGTAGAACTTTTTCTTCTCTAAATGTGAAGAAGCCACATTTTTTTTTTTTGCAATTAATGTTGGTAAGTTCAGGCAGGCTTTCACCAGTAGTGCAAACATCGAGAGCTGCATGAGTATCAGTGTGGATTTGCCCAAGTTTGTTTGGTTTGTATTTACTTCCAATAACAACTATACAGAGAAAAAAAATAAGAAATGTCGTATTGGACCACTGACAGAAAACACAAAGACACTGGAACTACCTTTTTGGCTAGCATATCAGGAGGTGATGAAAGGCTTGTGCTAGCCTGAAATCTTTAGTAATTCCAAAACCTATATTGGTCCAATAAAAGGTGTTACATCACATTTATGTTAGTGTCTGTACCAACTGTAAGGAGGTTGTGAATGTTGTTATATCTCACAATATTATTCACTGTAGACTGGATCCTGGTACAGTGTGTCTTGGCAAAATATTGCCTTGATTCACTAGGTCCAGACTCTCTTTATTTTGTTGTTTTTTTGAGACTGGAAGTGGGAAATTTTCCATCAAAATTAAAAAAG
This sequence comes from Protopterus annectens, assembly GCF_019279795.1. NCBI lineage: Eukaryota > Metazoa > Chordata > Ceratodontiformes > Protopteridae > Protopterus > Protopterus annectens. Next base: position 744,314,208 of record NC_056729.1, read on the forward strand.
GCTTTTATTACCCCTGAGTCTCAAAAAAACTTTTAATCTGGATCTTTTGAAATATTATTACCCTTCCTTTGAGTTTATTTTTTTTTAGAAAATATTGAGAAAGTCAAGTATTTCCAGATGTAGTCTTCTTTAGTATCTTGTGATCTCTTTAACCCTTGTTGGTCATGATTTTGATCAACACAGTACTAATACTTAATTCAGGTAGTTAGTAACGTCCTTATGACTAGAGGTAAAAAGCTGTATTGCATTGTAGTCCTGTGTGATCTTATGGCTGAGTTGGTTACTATGGATCATGGCACTCTAGTTGAATGCCTAGGGGTTATTGTGTCTTTTCAGGTGTTGTGCTCAAATTGTTTGCTTCTTATTACTTGGGTCTGTCTCAGAGGGTAGTACCTGAACTAAATGTTTCCAGTAATTACTCTCTAGATAGTGAAGTGCTGCAGGGTTTAGTTCTGGCATCATTGCTATTCACTGTGTATATGTTTCCCCCATAGGGAGCCCAATTAAAGGAGGCTTATCTCATATCACTCATCGGCTGATGATCTACATAGTTGCCTTTCACTCATGAGCCAGTGCCAGATTTTACTACCTTAGAATACTGCCTGAATTGGTCCTTCAGTGGATGTCATCTAGCCATTCAAAGCACCATGCCATGAACACCGAGGCAGTGCAAGTACAGATAACTGTATTTCCTTCTCCCCTTCCTCATATCTTCTGGTTATTATATGTGAGACAGTAGACTGAAACCATCTCACAGGTTTGTGGTCTTGGAGTTACTCTTGATTAAAAATGGCACTGAAGGCCTAGGTGTCAGCTGTTGTAAAGACGTCTTATTTCCATATGAGGAATATTGCTCAAATCCAGAACCGTATTCCATTTTTGGACTTGGCTACAGTGGTACATTTACTGGTATAATCCTGCATGAGCTATTTTAATACTCTGTACTGTGGAATCTCAGATACAGCCTTGGCATGCTTGCAGGAGTGCAGAATTCCACAGTGAGATTATTATACAGCCATTCACTTATCTGCATAATTCCCCTCTGATGTAGGATCTTAACTGGATCCTGGCTAGTGCTATATGTTACTTCTGACTTACAGAACCCTGCACAGTCTGGATCCCATTTATCTGAAAGAAGTCCTGGTGCTGCATGATTCAGCGTGACTCTGATGGAGAGTTCAGGTAAACTGTCTTTGTGTACCTCGCCCCAGTCGTGTGGCACTGGCTACCTTACTGATTTTATCAAGTAACTATGAAACTTCCTTTAGGATGTCCCTGAGGAATCATATCTATAGACAGGTTTGATGAAGCAATTTTAACTTTTAATAATTTTATTAAAGAATAGTAATTTCTTGCCATATTAAGCTTTAACTCACCTGCCCTAATATTTTTTTATAATTATTTTATTGTTCACTTGTGTTTTATTTAATTTCTGTCCATTGTTTGAATGTAAGCATTTGAATACCCATGTAAAGAAGACATAAGACAGCAGTCATGTAGTATATCTATATGTGGGAATACATGCTTATCAATTGACAAAAAAAGCAACCTGCACTGTAGAGGATACATTTACCAGGATCACAGAAGTCGCTGACAGGCTTAGATTCATAGATTTATAGGTAGTTATCAGGTATGTAGTCCATGAGTCTATTAAAGTGTGTAGCCTAGATTCCCAATTGCCGCAGTGCACTGTCTGGTAAAGTGACCTGCTCAAGGTCACACAGTAGGCAAATGTAACTGGCTAGCAGTGGACTAGGTGGCGGGAAGGGTTAATGCTATGAGCTGTAGTTCCTGTGGTGAAGGGCTTGATTTCCTCAACCCTGATTTGCCCACTGTGTGATCCTAACAAGTCACATAAGCAGATATTGTGGCTGGGTTGGCCCTGAATTTCAGGAAGGACTGTGTGTCCAGTGGGTCTACCTAGTAAACAGATGTGTACTATTCTTATTGCCCATGGACCAGGAAAAACTTCAATAACATGCCAAAGCTTTAGTCATCTCAGCTAACTGACAGACAAACTCACAATCTTCTGATCTTTGAGTGTTGAGCTACTGACAACTTTGTGAGCAAGACTTTTTATGTAACGTGAGTGACAGCTGCTGAGTTCATGGACTTGCCATATGAAAAATACAAAAAAAAAAAAAAGACAGACTTCACAAGACAAGTAAACTTGATTCCCTGCATCTCAGAACAGTGCTCATCTACCGAAGTACCACCCCCAATACCTAAACAAAAGGCCTGGAAAACCAGTTAGTTTTTTTTTCCTCTGGACCAACAGTGTAATATTTGTGATTTTTTTTAACCAAAAATAAATGTAGTTTTTTTTAATTCTAGGGTTGGAGATGAGGCAAAGACCCCTTCCTCCAAGCATGCAGGATCTTCACTCTCTGCATATACATAATATATATGTACACATGTATGTGTGTGTGTGTGTGTGTGTGTGTGTGTGTATATATATATATATATATATCATTCCTATTAAATTGCTGAACGTTTCCAAGTTCGAATGTCATATGGTCAACATCATATGAGCAAACTTTGAAAAGTTTGAAGGTGAAAGGCAATGGCTCTGTACGTGCAGAATGGGAAAATTTCCCTTTTCTGCACTGAAGTGCGGTCTCGGAGTTGCTATATTTAAGTTGGCGGGGGGTGCAGGGGAGCTTGCCCCCCTGCTCAGAGTTAAGGTAAGGTTTTTTTTTTTTTTTTTTACTTTTTTATTATATATTCCAGGTTTTAAGTTTCGCTCATATGTTGTCGAACATATGAGGTTCGATATTTTGAAGCTTTGAATATATACTATAGACCCATATATAGACACACACACACACACACACACACACACACACACACACACACACACACACTTTTGTTGAATTAAATTAATTTTTTTCCTTTTTTTTTTTTTTTTCAGGAGTTGCCCAACACTGTCTTACTTAATTATACTAACACCACAGTTACACAACCATAGAGAAAAGTGAAATGACCAAACAGTGACAGTGAATCACTGCTGGCACACAATCACAAGCTTTTAAGTATGGGGAGTACAAAAGTGAGGGCAGGTACTGGCGACGTTTTCTAACCACACTTGCCCTATAATTCTGTGAAGCTAAATCACAGTAACAGTGATTGTAGCCTTCTACACTGTTCTGTGAGTTGTGCTTCAACAAAATGAGTTTTCAGTGAATTGTTTTTAATGATTTGTGATTCAATGAAAATGCATTCATTGAAAGGCATTATAAGTGTGTGTGGGTATATTTAAATACACACGCTTCTGGGTGCTTCTGCATACACACATTTTTCAGACACAGACATGATGATACATATAGAAATACACAGTGAGTTAAGATAGTACCTTTATATGACAATAAGAGGTAATTGAAGAATTGTATGAATGTTTGTCTTTTGTTTGTCTTTTCGGCTTTTCCCGGTTAGGGGTTGCCACAGTGGAACTCCGGTCCTCTAATGATTGACAGTCAATTTTTATGGTGCTGAGTTCCCAGCCCAATGCCCAACCTTCAGCGAAGCATGCCCATTCACGCATGTCTTTCGGAGGCTACTCGACTGCGGGGAGGACATGCAGATTCCACACAGAAGGCACTCCAGCTGCGAATCCAACAGGAGAATCTCTTGCTGTGAGGCAACAATGCTACCGCTGTACCACCGCGGCTTAATTTTACTAAGTGAAAATGGATATTATGATACGTTACTAATGACATACGATCTAAGAAAAACATACAGCATCAGCGACATGTGTATTTTTGGTCTGTCTGATTCAGTCCACTACCCTGGTTAACAAACTTGCATAAATAAATAAATATATTTCACAATAAATGTAGATGTGAGTTCATTATATTAATGTGTATACATAACAGTAAATTTTTAATACTGATGTTGTTCTGTTTGGTAAAAGCAAGGAAAATGCCAGTATACAAACTATGCTTAAAGAGTGGTGAAGGGTGTAGGGTATTTGTAAGAGTAAAAAATAACATCCGAATTTGAAGCTTTTGGTACTGAGAGGTGATCTTGTATAGCAGTGGAAGAATTGGGATTCAATGTTGAGATCACTACAGCAGTAGTATTCATGAAGTATGCAAAATAATTTTTTTTCTGCAACCAGATTCCATATTTTTGCTTTAACAAAAAAGGTAAAAAAGCAGAATATTTGAACTCTGATAAATTTAAAATTATTATCCTTTATGTGTCTTTTCCTACTGCACTCATAAATGTGTTGCTAACCATATTTTTCTAACCGTTTTGATTAGGAAGCCCAAAAGAAAGATCTTGCTCGCTTATTTTTTATGGAGAATTTGCAGCACCTTCAAGCTGCAGCCAGGTATGTTTAGTGCTTAACAGAGTATGCTGTATGTAAATTGTAGTGAAATATTGCAATATTTTATGGTGAAGCTCTTATGAAACACTCCTTTGCTAGTAGAAAATGTTAACCTTCCACAGAAGTATAATGTAGCAGTAGTCATTAAAGATCAGTGCCCCTACCAACACCATGTTCACAGCAACGTACGTGGACTTGTTTAAAGAGACCCTGTACAACCATGTAAATGGTTCTACTGAGGTTGCTGTGTCTTAGAAGTAAGCTCAAAACAAACTCTAAAAACAAACCACACTGGTGGAATCCTATTTTTAACAGGGTATATAACAAAAAGAAAAAGTAATGGCTAAAATCAGGAAGAGCAACTCCCATAATGGTATGAACTCTAATTAAACTAAACAGGAAATTAAGAGGACTAACTGAGTTCATCAAGGCCAATTACAAGGTCAAGATATTCTCACAGGCTAAAGACAACCACAAGGCCTTCTATAACTATGTGAAAAACCTCAAAAGCAGCACACATCAGTGTGCCAAACTTCTGGTTAATGGTGCCACCTTCACTGAGCAGAGTAATATAGCAAATTTGCTGGCTGACCAATTCAGCTCAAACTTCACCCCCCCCCCCCATGAAATACTATCAGCTCAAACTTCACCCCCCCCATGAAATACTTACTAGCATACCCAACAACTATTAACAGAGAGCAGGTCCTGGTGGTGTCTGATAAGGCCAAAAACATATCCTTAATGGCAGTGGCGACTCGTGCTACTGGACTGCAGGACTGCAACCTCCCCAGCTGTACAAAAACGAAAGCCAAACTAAAAAACATCCCAGAACTCCATGCATGCATGCTCGGAAACTTGAATTTGGACTGCTGTTTAACCAGTCCTAATTCGGAAAGAAGGCAGTAGTCTACAGATGCCCCAGACGTGTATGCGGTTACAACTGCATAGACTGGAAGGGGATCGGACTGCAAGGTCTGCAGTCTGTGCATGCTCAGAACAAGCTAGAGGCAGCACACATATGCGTGCTTGGCATTCTGGTGCTGAGAATGGAGGAAACGGGACTTTTGCATGAGGAACTGGCTAGTTATTTTGAATGGAGAATGGGACTCTGCATCCCGAGTGAGTTGAATTCACTCAGGTACACTTTTCTTGTGTGCGATTTGAATGGGACTCAGAGCTTTTGAATGGAGGAAATGGGGTGTATTTGTGTGTGTGTGTGTGTGTGTGTGTGTGTGTGTGTGTGTGTGTGTGTGTGTGTGTGTGTGTGTGTGTGTGTGAAGCCGTTACTTCATATGAGCATTATTATAGTGCATGTTCAAAATAGTATGCTATGCTTTAAAAACGTGAAGGTTTGACAATTTTTTATATATACCCCTTTAAAGAAACAAATCATACCTGGGTTTTAAAGATTCTTCAGATTGGTAGTGACCTGGTGAAAAACCAGTAAAGTTTTGCTTTAACATATGATGGGTCTATAAAGAGATACTTGGACACCAAATGAAATAAACTGCTTCAACTACAGCAACTGCTAACCTACAATCCATGAAATAACATTATATAAAAAAAAGATCTGTAAGTAGTACTAACTTCATAGATAGCTATGTAACAAGAGGTGAGGGTCACTTGATGATGTTTACCTGCAGTCTAAGTTTAACAGTATGAATGACTAATGAAAAAAACATGTTTCTCTTAACAAGTTATTATCAGGTATGACTACTTGGAATTAAAAATTATAGTCTTTACATAATAAAGGGGAGCTTTCCTTGAAAGTAATGTTAAGCCAGTTTTGCTTTCTAATATTTATTTGCTTGTCCTGTAATTACAGTGCCAGTTCCTTTTTTATATTTTAATTTTATTTTAATTGGTTAATCAAAGTGAAATGCTGAACCAGATGGACCATTTGTAGGTTAACCTTGGAAGTAAATAATAAACAGAATGACTGTATCTGTATTAAACAAGATAATATAATATTGCTGAAACAAGAATTCATTTATTATCATATTGCACAAAGCCATACAGCTGAAGATATATAGTGTGGCCAAAAAAATTATTGGTGTCATTGCAGTACTTTTCAGAAATTCCAAATTTTCATCATAATTATAATATTTACACCAGTGCTTCTAGAGGAATATATGCTAATTAGTGGAAATAAGGAATAGCAGAAAGGTGAATTAAGTTACTTTGGGTAAGTAATTATTGGCAGGGTTTACCATGTGAAGTATTAGCTGTCCGGAGTTAGTCTGATAAAGTAATATGAGGGTGCGTGTTTTCTGGGAGGCTACCCATTACAAGGAATTTAATTATGGCTTCATTAAATATAAATTATTCTTTGAGTTAGGCATGGAATGTTTTGGAATAAGGAAATGGATTTGAAATGCAGTAATGATTTCCATAAGCATGGGGTCATTGCTCAAAATCTTTGGTTTACACAGTGAAGTTTGATTAGATAGGTGTTCAAAGATGGGTGGCAGTTTAGCAGGGTCTCACATTATACATGGCAGTCTATTTTGTCTGCCTAATGGTAAAGAAGGGGGAAGATTGCAAGTTTGTCAGTTTATACATTAAAAATGCTTGCAATAGGTGTACAAATTTGCTTTATTGGTAGCAAATTTGGGTTAGTTAGTTAGTACTGAGTTGTGATGCTGTCCTTGAAGGGCCAGATGAAAAATCTACATATGCTGTTGGTGGTTGCTTGTACTTAGGATACAAAAAAAGTTAAGCAGAATAAGAACAACATGACTCTAATGTCTGATGTTATTGACTAACTGTAGTCATTCATAAATTTACTAGGGGCAAGGGGAAAGATATGAGGATATGTCAGGAATTATCTGTAAATTCAGGGACAGGAAAGAGGTTTGTGTGTGTATGGGAGATTGAATGGGGGGGGGGGGTGGTTTATGTGCCAAAGTGATGCATGAGCCACCAGAGGTGATGACCACAGTAAAGTGATTATTATCATTAGTAGTAACACCACACAATTCAGAGACATGCAAATAAACTGATAATTGTGGCTAGCATGTCTCTAAATCACATTTCCCATCATCATGGAAACATCCCCTTTTGCCTGCAGCTCTTAGTGTCTGCAGTGAGATTCTTTATGAATCTCACAAAGTGTCCACTAAAATTTATCATGACACTGGTGGTGATCTGTAATTGCATAAAAAATAGACTTGTATATGTTTAAAAAACATAAGCTTAAACTATGTGGTATAAAATGGATAAGTAAAAGTGGAACTGAACTAGTATTCTGTTAAGATACTGCATGTACCATCAAGGAATGATTTATCTATTTACTGACATTTGATTGCTGGGAAAGTCCGACTGGGTAGGAGCCAATTTTCAGTGGAAGCCTGGGAAGAAAAGCTCCAAAATATTGCAAAACATTTTAAGAACAATAATTTTACAGTCGTTAAAAATAATACAAAAAGCAAGTACAGTTTAAATAATTATACCAAAGCAGACATAATATGAAAATGTTGGCTAAGAAAGAATACAATTTATATGACAATGATTTAATAGTTAAGGAATACAACTACAATACAAACAGGAATTGCAATATGAAATGAGAGAAAAGCAGGCCTGTGGTATATTTAGAGAAAAAGCCTGGGAAGAGAAATGAATAGAAGTAAGGAGGTGAATGAAGAAGGAAGAGTAAGGAAATGTTGTTGTGTCTTTCGGCTTTTAGGGGTCGCCACAGCGTAACTCCGGTCCGCTAATGATTGGTAGTTGATTTTTACATGCCGAGTTACCAACCCTGACGCACAACCTTCAACGAAGGTACGCCCATTCACGCATGTCTCCACGCAGAGGACGCTAGCTGAGAATCGAACCGGACAGCGTCTTACTGTGAGGCGACAACGCTACCGCAGCACCACCACCGTGGATAGAGTAAGGAAATGTAAGGTATGAATAAGTATTTCTTCACATTTAGAGACTGGTTATCCTGGTGTTTAGCAAGAATAGAGCCAGCTTTTTGGCTAGAAACTCTTTCAAAATGGATTTGAAGGATGGGAGAGAGGGTACTGACCTGATGGGTAGAGATAAGGAGTTCCAGGCCTTAGCAACATGGTATGAGTTCAGACAGTGTCCAGCAGATTTGATAGGTATGTCAACAGACAGCAGTTTTTGGTCATTGAATCATAAGAATCTTAAGTTGCACTTGCTTACATAACATATTACATACCTCAATCTCAACTGTACAGATTTTCGCAGAATATCCCGATTTCTGCATCACATTTTTTATCTGTTTTTCATAAAAAAATTATGATTTTCTGGCAAATTACTAGCAAATCATTAAAGATTGAAGTTAGAAAATAATGACAGACATTTGAGTTTCAGATTTCATACCCTTCAGAAAATTCATACTAATGCAAGACCTACTATTCTATCAACTTTCTAAGTTTGTAAGAGCAATAATTAAAAATCTCCCTATTTTTGGGCCTTTGTCTCACTTTTATTTATGGCTTTGTCTAGATTTTTTGCTCTGAGGTTGAGAGGTATGACCAAATGTGTCAGGTCCATCATCATCATCCGGAGACATTTTAAATTGTGACATACTTGTTGTACCCAACTCCCCCCATGTAGAGACTCTGGATGTGTCCAAGCAAGGCATGAAGCAGTTATGCAGTGTAAGTGTGCAGAGTATCCCCCCGTCGAGGGTAGACACAAGTACAGTGGCTTTTCATCTCCTTGATTTTGCAGAATGTTCTGGTTTTCTGGCATATTTTTATACTGTTGGTTTATTCTTATTATTCAGAAAATGCATGTTGTTGCAGTGCCTGTTGCTCTGTGTTTAAGTAGCAATGTTTTAATGACCATCAGGTAAGCTTCTCTGAGATTGTAAGATGCAAGTAAGCTTTAATAAGCATATTGTTAAAGAATTATCAGCATTGAAAGCATTTATGTTGTTGCCATGCAGAGAATGTTTATGTAACTAGATTACATATAAGCCTTAGGTATTGAAATGCATATGACAGTATTTGTAATAAAGGATGTGACAGTCGTTTTCAGAATTATCTAGATCACACTATGTTGCCTGTATGAGTTATGTGGTTCCATTTTAAGTGACACAGGGTGCAAATGCAAAAATAAAAGTAATCGCTAGGCTCTTGATGTGGCTGGGATTGTTACTTATAAGATTCTAAGGTAGGGCTACTTTTATTAAGAGTAATAAGTATGCCTAATCAATGCAGCTTTACTTAAAACTTGCTTTCTTGTTTTTTTTTTTGGATGACAGACTGCATTATAGTGGCAGTACAAGAGAGGATTACAGTATTTTCAGAAGCTCATTACATTTGTTGGAGACTTGCAGTTATCTTTGGTGGTTTTATCCATAAACTAAACAGAATGCCAATCTACCATGTGTGGTCCGTAACCTGTGCAGTAATCCTTGAAGCAATTTATCTTGAGCTTGTTTCTTGTTTGCTGTTCATTTTCTTTTTACGTTGATCATGTTGTCCTCATGAAACAAGTAGATAGTTGTCAGGCAGCAGGTCTTTTTTGGGTAAGAAACATTTTTACAAGTGTGGACTGGGGGTATCCTAGAGCCTGCTGCTTTCAGCATGTTACTTGGCACTTTTATAAAGCTGAATATAAATTATAATTAGAACTACAAGGAGAAGTGGTTTGAATGAGTGCTGCTTGTTTTTTATACTGGATTTTGACTGGCATTCCAGTAATGTTTTTAAAAAGTAATTTATTTTTTCATGCCTCACAACATTTTTGTTTCCATCTAGATATTAAGTAAGCTGTCATGTAGCCAATGCATTGAAATATTTTTTTTTTCTTCTCCACTTTATTTTGTCTTGATTGGACTACCTGTATATATACATGTAACAATGAGCTGTGTAGAGTATTTAGCATGTGACATAGTGACTGAGCATTTATTTCATGTAAATTGGTAAGCATGGCCAGCACTGATCCCACTATATCATAGCTTTCTATTTGGCCACACCTCTTTCCTTTGGCCCAACCCATTCAGCTGTCTCCTGCAGCTGCCCTTTGATTTGAAGTCACCAGACACCACTGCTTAATGGTCCCTGATAATATCCTGGAATTTCTCCTAAATAGCTTGAAACATGACCTATCAAGACCACTTCAGTCATGTTTCAACTACAGTCTCAATACAGGCTTTGTACCACAAGAATGGAGGACTGCAACAGTTCATAGGTTCATAGATGTTTACTAGGGTAATGACCACAAGGGCCTTTTTAAGCCTAGCCACGCATCCCAAATTTCTGATAAGTTCTGATACCCTTGATAAGTGTAAGCAGGGGCTCTGGAGATGAACCATTTCCAGGTTGCCTGCATCCATTAGAGGCACAGGTGCCAAACCAGGTATGAATTTCCTGTTTCCCATACAATTGTCCAAGTTGAACTTGAATTGGGTTAGGGAGGAACTCTGGTTCACATGGATGGGGAGCCTCTTCCATAGACGGTGTAGTCTCTGAGATACATACCTCTCTCTCCAGCAGGTCATATTTATATCATAGGCAAGGTTTATGTTTTTAGAAAGGGTGGACCATCAAATGACCCTGGAAACTACAGACCTAGTAGTCAGACTAATCTAGTATGAAAAGCTGTGGAACAAATTATCATGGAAATAATCGACAAAGATACAGGCAACTTTCATACACTGGACCCAACCCAGTTTGATTTTGTCAAAATAAATTCATGACTACTAAACCTCAACTTTGTCAAGGTAAATTCATGCCTACTAAACATGGTGGACTACTTAGAGATGGTTATTGAGACAAAGGATGAGGGGAAAATTATGCATACCACCTACTGGACCTGGCTAAGGCATTCAGTACAGTACCCCACTTTGTTATAGTGGACCAAATCACCAAATGGGGCATAAACCCCTACATACCTCACTGAATTGCCAGCAGGCTCACAGATGGGACCCAGGAAGTCAGGATTGGTGAGATTACCACACCACCAAAGACCGGTCACCAGCAGGGTGCCTCAGGGCTCCATGCTGGGACTGCTGCTGTTTGGCACCTACTTCTCTGATATGAAGGCTAATGTCAAGGGCCTTTGGCTGACCAAGTTCACAGATGACTGCAAACTGGGAGCTATTATAGATTCCCCCATGACACAAATATCTTACAAGAGGGTCTAACATAGACAAACGACTGGTGCCAAAGTCAAATATTCAAACTCAATACCAAGAAATGCATTATAGTGCCTTTTGAGAAAACTGCCACATAGGCTATTTACTTCACTGATAATGCACCCTTAAGAGTTGCCCCAGTAGTTCAGGGGTATGTAGACAATAATCTGGCCTTTGACTGACACGTGGTCAAAGTATAAGAAAATTATTCTATGTCACCCAAGTTGTAAGTAAGGTCTTGGCATCCAGGTCCAAGAAAGATTAGCAGGCTCATCATTGAGAAAATGCCCCCTTCAGCATGTACCTGACCAGAAATATGCAACAGTTGGAATGACCACAAAGATCCTTACAGGAGAACCCAGGGTATAAACACACTGTCTTGTATGGTTTACCTTAAAGCCCTATGTCTATACTTGTTCTACAGGTTACTGAGGGGTGATCTATGCTAGGCATACAAGAGATCCTTGAATCCAGCTCTGATGGACCTTTTGCACATTTCGAAGATGAACGGCATCAGAACCACAAGTTCCAAGGATTTAAATTACGCTTGTGACATAGACATGTTGGCAAGACAGGCTCTCCAGCCATGTGAAGCAGATTCCATTCCTAACTCTGTTTAAGTGTAACCTTGACCAATGAATGGGAAACTGGAAATTCACCCTAGGTCTGGCCCCATGTCTCTAATGGACAGACGCAGACAGTAATTTCCAAAGCTAACATACCATCCACATAAAGTTTAGAAACCTCCTAACAACCCCCCTCTTAATAAATTCCCATGAAACATAGCAACACATCTGGGCTGGGTTACACTGTTAGACTCATGAAGCTTTTGGTGGTCATTAGCCTAGTGTATATTTATGAACCAGCAAAATGAAGAATTCTGCACTACAAACCAGTATTATACAATGGGGGGTATTCAGAAAGAATCATGATTTGACTACACTGTGATAAATAATTTTATTTTAAACAATTACAACAACATTATAATTTTATACATTTTATATTAATAGAGGAAATTTTTAAAAGTAATATTTTACATTTATATTACAAATTACAAAGTATTTTTTTTTTTATTATTTTACATATTAAAATAGGAATATTATAAATAAGATGTGTGATATAATTTATGGACAAATACATTAAAAAATCAATAGATGTTTATATAGATAGATTTTACAAACTATTTAGTTAGAATATAGAATAGAAAGAAGAAAATAAGAATATATACTTATTTTAAAATAGAAAAAGACAAAAAAATGAAATTGAATATAAAACATATAACAAGGACAGAAAATAGAATATAAAAGTAGACAGCAAAGAGTATTATATTATTATTAACAAAGAACAAAAAAGTGGTTACTTTCAGAAGGAAAAAAACAAAGGAACACAAGTTTATGTTATCACAAAGGTTAAAAGTATACACAGAAAGGTGTTAATAGGGTGAGAATAGGTAGAACACAAGAGTAATACTAGTAAGATTGGATAAGTAGGGTTAAGCCAGCTTCTAAATGCTTAGGAGGATATTCCAGACTTTTATTGAGTATAGGGATTAAGAAGAGCTTTAGTTAAGCTGACAGAGCTTGTTGTGTAAGTACACAGTTGTTTGAGATTGTGAATTGTGGGAGTAGGTTATTTAGGGGATTTTGCTTTTTGAAAGAGAGGTTGTTATTATTTGGGTATTAACAACTGTGTATTTTTACAGGATGTAGGGATGTATGGATTATTGATTTAATTAAGGTTCAGTATTTATTCTATAGGATTTTCTATAGGAGAGTGTTAATGATTGAGTTTGGTGACTCTACTATTCTGACTGATAGAGAGAAATGAGCAGTAATGGATTAAGGAGATTGGAACGGTATATAGTGGATATAGGACAAGGGTTGGTGGGAGATTTTGGAATAGATAGCAGGGTAGAGTTGAGGGTAGTACAAGCAATGGTATTATTATGGTGGAATATTTAGGGAGTATAGAGAAAGGTAGAGATGAGTGGTCTGGTACAGGTAGTTGTTAATATTAAGTATAGGAGGTATTTATTTAAGTAGTTATTTGATAGTTTGGTCTAAGAGTTGTGGGGTATTAGTTGGTAGGTTTTCTAGTTTTGGTTAGGTTATAAAAAAGGAGAGTTGTTATCTTTTTAGTTCCGAGTAGTTTTGGGGTTGGTTTGGGGCATTATAGTTAGTTCATTTGAAGTAATTTGAAAGTATAGTAGGAGGAAGTGCGTTTGAGGGTGGGAGTGTTTTGTTTTTTTTGTGAGTTTGAAGAAAGAGTTTTTGAAGGTTGAGATGAAGTGAGGCATCATGGGTCATTGATAGTAGTCAGATAGGGAGTCATCAGGGGAAGATAGAGAAGGATGGATGGAGGAGTAATGGACCTAATATAGATGCTAGATAGGAAGCAGAATGGACCTCATGTTGGGTGGATGTATGAAAGATTAAAAGTATTATCCCATAGTACAGCCTGTTGCTGATTATGTAAGGTGAGTGGGATCCCACTGTAGTAGTGTTTTTGAACCACTGTATTAATGGGTGTCACATAACAGGTTTTGGTGTAATGGTATGAGTCAGAGATTGGTGTTGTCAAATGGTGAAGCTGATAATATGGAAACAATTTTGGATAGGATTGAAATAAATGTTTGTGAGTGGAGATATACAACAGTTGCTGATAATTGAATTGGTAGGTAATATGGGAATTGCTGTCTAATTGTGTTGATTACTATTTTTAACCTATTTTTGCCAGTATTAATAGATGTCAGGGAATAGGTAGGTTTTTTTTTGTGTATAATTTTGTCCATGGAATTGAATAACTCCTCTTATAGGCTATGTATGTAGGGAATTATGGTGGACTTTCCTTCCTAGGGGAATATATGGGGTGAAAAATTTTTCAGGAAGAGATAGATCAGGTGAGATTCTGTAGGAGGTATTATGAGCAATGGAAGGTGACAAGAGCAGGTTTTGGGTTTAAGTTGGTGATGTAGTTTATCCAAAGGTGGTAGGGGCACTAAATAAGTGTAGTGGGTTTGGAAAGAAAAAGGAAGCAGGTAATTGAAGTTGGGCAGAAAGGGATGAAGCTGGAGGGATAAGTTGGAATGGGATTTGGGGGTGGAGGGGATGTAAATATGGGAGCGTCTGGGATGGGATTGGGAGTTGTAGGTGCAGAAGTAGAAGGATTTGGGATTGGATCCAGAGTGCAGGAGTTGGGATAGCTGGAGCATCCAGGGTGTAGGAGGTTATTGGGTTTTGCAGTATTTGGAAGGTTTCTTTTTCTTTTATTTTTTTGCTTTTTTTTTTATTGTTTTTTTTTTGAAATTTAATATGGCTTTTTTTTTTTTTTTTTTTTTTTTTTTGCCATTTATTTATTTCTTTGGAGGATTTTTTTTTTTCCATTTGGTTTTTTTTTTGGTGATGTTTGGTTTTAATTCTAACTGGATTGGGGGCATGGTAATTTTCTTGGTTCTAATTCTGTTTATTAAATTTTATTTCACAGCATTTTTCATTTTGAGATATTTGTTCAGGTTGAGGATGACACAGTATTTCAGGAGTTCTGCAGTTTGCAGCAGTAGTAAGTTTTTATTGGTAGAAAGTTAAGTTTTTGATAGAGTTTTAGGTTGAAGTTTTTAGTAAGAGTTCCAGCATAGTTAGTTGTGATAGTTTTTCTCAGTTAGTGTTTAGTTGGGGGATTGGGTTAGTTTAGGGTATAGTTCAGTAGTTGGGGTTTGGTTGTAGTTTATTCAGTAGGGGGGTTAGTTTTTTTTGTTAGTTTTATTGGTGGGGTTGGGGTAGTTATGGTTTGGGTAAAACAGATATACAAGAGTTATGGTGGTCTTGTTGAGATAACAGCTTGGGGGCTCAATGGGGAAATCTCCTTTGATAATGGTTTCTTGGAGCCAGCTGGGAGATAGTTCTATGATAGGGGGAAGATAGATTGATGATAGGAAGAATTTTTTGCTTGTTGCAAAGTTGACCTTTTTTGTCTGAATTTCTGCATTGTTTAAAAGTTGAGGTTAAATTCTAAACAAGGTAACTTGTAAGATTCTAATTTAGTACTTGTACATCCTGTCTTGTAAGTATGGCTACCTTGTTCTAATATTAGTGACAGGGTTATCTTATGATATTTCTTGTAACTATGGATGTCTTGATGCTGTTGATAAGTGAGTGTGCTTGGCTTTGGTAAGTGTGGTGTTGATTGAATTTGTTGAACTGTGTAACTGTGTAACTGGTATAGTGGTAGGGGTGTATATCACCATCTAACAGGGTGGGGTTTGGAACTTTTGAGATGAGTTGTAGAAGTTTTGGTTATGTCTTATTTTTTTAGAGCTGAGCTTTGGATGAGTACTCATGAGAGATGTGATGGAATAGCTGAATATGTAGGCTGAGAGCTGGGAGGGAGCACAGGAGCAGCTGGGTGGAGCTGGGGAAGGGATGTAGGTGTGGGTGTGTAGGTGTATATGGTGGGCCTAGTAATCTGTGGTGTTCGTAGAGGTAAGTAGATAGGGGGAATAATAAGTATAAAGTAGTAATAGAATAGGGGGGGGTGGATAGGTGAGGTTAATTGTTTGTAGGGGAGGTGGTTAAATGTAGGATATTTTAGGATGGTGGATAAAATGGTAAATGGATAAATAAGGATGGTGGTGATGGTAAAGTAAAGAGGGTAATAGTAAAAGTAAGAATATATATAAGATGGAAGTTGAGGGGAGAAGTTAGAGGTTGGTAAGGTGGCAGGGGGTGTGGCAGTTAGAGGGGGGTTTGTGGCAGGGGGCGGGTGGGGGTGGGGGGGGGGTAGGGAGTGGGTGCAGAGTGGGCTGGCGGGAAGCGGATGAGCCACAGAGAGTTCCTAGAGGGAAAAAAATCAGAGGAGTAAGTAAGCAAAAAAAGTAAAAGAGAAAGAAGAGTAAGGTGACACAATGCCTTGATAATAGAATATGCAGAGAGGGTTGTGGGCAGGGTACACAGGCAGGGTAATGCAACACTGTCAGATGAGGCTTGGATATGCCTAAGTGCTAACAGTGCAGACCTGCCTAGGACAATGTTGTATAAGGAACTCTGCATTTGCAAAAACAGCAGTCACTGGGCAAGTAGTTGGAAAAGTTTAATTTTACAGGTGAGGGGGTGTTTACAGATATCATGTGATGCCTTGGATAGGATATCTGTAATTGTTATAAAAATGTTTTTGCTTTTTGGCAGATGTTTTTGTATAGGCCCTCTTTCCAGCTGCTAACAGACCTTTCCTTTTTTTAAATTTCTCCAAGTTTTTTGGGTTTCTAATACCATGACAGGAATGGGCCCCATTCCTAAGTCAAAGTATAGTTAAAGTTCATGAAATTAGTATTGTCTCAATCTTTGATGTTAGCCAGAAGTGCTCTTTGCAGCACCTGCAATGTACCCAGTATTGACTCCAGTAACATATCAAAGAACGATTGTCAATTCTCTTTTTATATTACCCATTGCTCCAACTATTATAGGCATTGTCCTTCTTCCACATTGGTCTTCCACCTGCATATCCTGGTATTTTATGACTTTGTGTCTCTCAGTACATAAGACACTGTAGTCAATGGGTGCAGCAATTTCAATGATTAATGTTAACTTTGTCTTCTTTTTATGGACTACTGTATCTGGTTTTCTTGCATCTGTTGTTTGAATTGCTAGTGATGGAGGATCCCATGTGCTGTAAACTTCGTCATTTTCTATAGTGCTTTGTGGCTCATCTTTCCAGCTTTTTTCAACTTCTTCAGTATTATAATGTTTGCACAATCCCCAATGCAATGTCTTGCCACATTATTATGCCTTTCAGTATACAGCTCTTCTGCCATTAGTGTATCACACTCAGCAACAAGATGTACGACTGTTACCAATTCTGCTTTACAAAACCTATGTCTGTTTGTTTCTCCCACATATTCAATGGACTTTGTAAATGAACGTGTGCATAATCCACTATCCTGGGCTGCCAATATTAACATCATTGGCTTTTGGTTTAACTTGACCTACTGATCAACAGTTTTCGGTACATGCAACTATATTTATGCATTTTCCACATTTCTTGTCATGTCATCTGGTCCTTCACCTTATATTCTTTCTTATGTTTTTTTTTAGCACATTCAGTTGCTCTGTGATTTTTATCTACTTCTGGTTTGATTTCTACTCCCACTTCATACCTATTATGCTTATGCTAAACTAAGAAAGGAAGTAATCTTAGATGACTTCTCATCATGTTTTAAGACTTTCACTACTTATGGGTCTTGTGAGGTCAACATATATGTATGCAGTCCTACAACTGCAGATCTGTACATGTAATCAGTTTTGAGAAGGCTCATACCTCCCTCAGAATGGGTAATAGTCTTGGTATACACTGATGTTTATAAATCATTTGATAAGCATGGCAGATCCTTTTTGTTTTCCTGTCCAAACATTATTTCAAACAATCCAACACCTATTGGGGCCAATCAGTCACTCCAGAATGGTAACTTAGGACAGGAAGAGCAAATTGACTTATAGCTTGGACTTTGTTCCAAGCTATCAGTGCTGTTTTCAGTATTAATTTTAGTGTTCTAAAATATTCCTTACTAAGTTTCATTCGCATTTGTTCATGTTTTATTGTTGATCCTTTATCAATTCCCAAATATTTATATACTCCCTCTTGCTCAAGTTCTTTTATGTCACATTCCTGTCCCAAACTGATGTTTTCTTGGTACTGCAGCATTCCTGCTTTAAAGGCTGCTTTTGCACATTTATCAAGACCAAATGACATTCTTATATCATCTGAAAAAGTTTTGACCTCTTGCAGTTGTGCTTTCAGTTCCTCATCTGATGAATTATACAGTTTTAAATCATCCACAAAAAGATGAGAAGTCTTTACACTTTGTTGTTTTCTGAGAGCCAAACTGTAGCTATGGCATAATCTGTTAAGTGGATGCCTTAATGGTTTATTTAATGGCAAGACAAAAGAGCTGCAGTGACAGAGTCACACTGGAATACTGCCGTTTGAATTTTTATCCCTGGAGTAATAATTTGTCTATTATCATGGCTAGCTGCAAAGTGGTTTGCTACTGTTTCATGATTACTGTAATGTAATTGATCAATGTAGGGTATATCTTATTCATTTTAAGTATACTCTTATCCATGAGTGTGGGATACTGTCAGATACTTTTCTGTAGTCTATCTATATCTTATTCATTTTAAGTATACTCTTATCCATGAGTGTGGGATACCGTCAGATACTTTTCTGTAGTCTATCCACGCCATACTTAGATTCTTACCCTTTTTACAGTTCTCCATTATGACTTTATTTAACAACAAATGATCTTTTGTGCCATATGACTTTTGTTTGTTACCCTTTTGCTCTACTGCCATGAGAGAGTTTTCTTCTAAATGAACATAAACTCTGTCGGCATCAATTCCAGTGTAGAGTTTATATGTGTCACTGGAAGGCATGTTATTGGTCTATAGTTCTTAGGATAGCTTGCAGGTTTAGTCTTAAGTAGGAGATAGTTTTTCCTGTTGTTAACCAAGTTGGTGCCTGTTCTGGGTGCCCATACAAATAGTTCTTACTCATGTGGCTAAATCCGCATGTAAAGATGTTAGTACTTTTAGCCAAAAGTTAGGTACTGCATCTGGTCCTGGGGTTTTCCAGTTAGAAGCTTTTCTTAACTTTGTTTCAATCTCTTTGGGTATTACTTCATCCCATTTTATGTCCCGTATGTTTGAACTTCTTATTCTTTCTTTTACCCCTTCTATCCATTCAGCACCTTTGTTATGTCCCATGGGATCTTCATAAATATTTCTGAATAGTGTATCTATTACTTTTTTGGTGGTATTTAAATTCCTTTTGCATTGTTTCCCAGTTTTCTATAAAACTTTTTGTGTCATCAATAAATTGCCTATTTCATACTTTTCCTTTACATTTATCTGCATATTTTCTACGTTTTCTCTAGCTGTGCTGATATTTTTCGTTTATTATTTGCGATAGTGCATGATAGATCCTGATCTGTTGTGATACTGCTCATTGCTTTTATCACAACTATCTTTCTGAGTATTTTTGTTGATCTGTTTCCTCTTCTGTACTCTTCAATAGGGACACTTCTCATCTTAATGGCTTTATAGTTTCTCTTTATTCAATACTTCCATGATGGCATTTGATTTCTCCCCTTACTGCCCTGTGTTTTTGTGGTAAGACTTTATCTGTTATTAATTTAGCTGCACAGTAATATATCCTATTTACTTTTTTTATATCGCATGAATCTGTATGAACAGTCCTAATTATTGTGTTCATTTGTTTAACAAACTTCTAACTTTTTGGGTTTTATTGACTTTCTGTAGACTATTTATTTCACTAATCTTAATATGTTTGTCTAACTCTATTAAATCAAGCAACTCTTCTGTTAAGATATTTTTTTTCTAATCTGTGGGCCCATTCTTTGTTCTCAATTTCCTGTGGGCATCCTAAAGAAAGTTCCAGAGCATCTTCCTGTGCTACATTCTCTTCAGTTTCATACTGTGTCATCCATCGCTTTTTCATATGGAAACTCACTGACCTATCACTCCACAACACTGACTGTGTCAGAGCTTCCACAGTTTCCTGTTCCTTCCCTTTCTGTGCAACTTCGACTGAACTTTTGTACTGGTTTCCTGTGGAAGACTCCAAAGTATCTTCATATAACAACTGAACAGATATTTCCCCTCCAGTGGTTTTTTCCTTAATTTGTGGATCCATTCCTGTATCCTGCATTGATGTTATCAGAGTTAGACTTTCTACACTAAATCATTCACTTCACAGGTAATCCGTAACCTCAGTTTCTATTTCTTTAACGTTTCCATTAATTATCCTCTTTTCTAGTTTTCCTTATTATTTGTATTGTAAAATGTTCTTTATCTTGATGCCTTTGCCTGTATTTCTCTTCAAATGTCTTTGGTGCTGCTCTTTTTGTATTAATTATTGATAATTTGCATAAGTATTGCACCATATTAAATCTTTTTTTCTTTCCCATGTCCATATTTCTTCTTCAGAATTCTCCTGCTCCTCCTGTTTCTCCCTACTTGGGGAACTTGTTCCATCATGTTGTGAAATAACTTGTCTCACTTTCTAGCCTAAATCATTCACTTTGCAGGTAGGTATTCCATAACTTCAATTTCTGTTTTTTTTAACTTCTACTATACTAATACTCTGTTCCACTCTCCCTCTTTGTGATCTTGTTATTTGTATTGTGAAATTTTACATGTCTGGAAGCCATCTGTGTTTCTCTTCAAATATCTTTGGGTGCTATTTTTTTTTTGTATTGATTCATTTGGCTTTCTCTTTTGCATAAATATTGCACAACATACAATTTCTCTTTCTTTCTCATGTCTATATTGCTCTTTTATACCTTTCAAAAAATCTCAGGGTTTTGTTCTTTATATTTTTGCACTTCTCAGTAACTTCATTTTCCAAATAGCGCAAGGTTTCATGGTCTATATAATGTTTTTCATAAATCTGTTGTGTTAATGAACACAATTTTTATTGGAAGCTTCTGACAGTTTTTCTTGTGCAAGTATTTTCCTTTCCTCTGAGTTTTCTCTTAATCTTTCTATATATCTTCTGTCTGTAAATTCTGGGCTTCTTGCATAATAGTAACAATACATAGCTTCTTTATTATCCTCAATAGTCCACTCTATCATCTTCATGACTATTTTTTGGCCTATCAGTTGTGATTTTTGTGGACTACTACTTCCTTTACAATGGGGGGGGGGGGTCCTCTCCCTGGGCCTAGCCCCATCGTAGGAATGTTTCCATCTCTTGAGGATTCTACACTGTCATTTTTTCCAGTCCTCGCACGAGTGTGCCTACCAGGATTGAGCACTTTTTTTATCCTGGGTCCTGTGCACACTGCTATCTTTTTTTAAACTACTTCTGTCCATGATATATGCTATATAAAATACAGTCTATATATCAGTTTTGTCTGGGTGAGATGTTGTGAAAACAGAGTCCACCTTGTGAAGGTACTCACCAAGACTTGAGGATGAAATCAGTTCCAGCAATACCACTCTCCTTTGCTTGCTGATTTGTCATCACTCCGTTTGGACCCCTGCTGATTTATCATCTCTCCATTTGGAACCCCATTCCTTTTTTAAATTTTCCAAGTCTTTTGGGTATTTAATACCATGATGGGAATAGACCCCATTCCCAAGTCAAAGTATGATTAAAGTTCATGAAATTAGTATTCTTTCAATCTTTGATGTTAGCCAGAAGAGCTCTAAGCAGCATCCACAATGTGCCCTGTACTGACTTCTTCTGCAATTCATATGGAGTTACATGTATCGGTAACATATCCAAGTATGACTGTAAATTCTGTTTTATAAGACCTGTTGCTCCTACTAGTATTGGAACTGTCTGGGTATCTTTCTTCCACATTGCCCTCATTTCTTCCTGTAAATCCTGGTATTTTAGGATTTTGTGTCTCTCTGTACATAAGATACTGTAGTCACTGATTTAGCAATTTCAATGATCAATGCTACTTTTGTCTTCTTTTCATGGACTACTACATCTGGTCTTTTTGCATCTGTTTTTAGAACTGCTGGTATTGGGTGATCCCATGTCATATAAACCATCGTTTTCTTCATTTTCTACAATCCTTTATGGCTGATCTTTCCAATGTTTTGCAGCTTCTTCAGTATTATGTTGTTAGTGCAATCCCCAATGCTACATTCTTGCCACATTATTATGCCTTTCAGTATACATTCCTTCTGTCATTAGTATATCACACCCAGTAACAAGATATGTGACTGTTAACAATTCTGTTTTACCATACCTACAATTGTCTGTTTCTCCCACATGTTCAATGGAATTTGTAAACCAACGTGTACGTAGTTCCACTATCTTGGGATGCCAATATTAACTTTTTGTCTTTTGGTTTAAATTCATCTCTCATTAACCATTCCTGAGTTTGATCCTGATCAACTTGAGGTTGTTCCAAGAGTGTTCTGTACTTGCAACTATATTTGTGCTCTTTCCACATTTCTTGCCATCTCATCTGATTCTTCACCTTATATTCTTTCATTTTTTGGCACATTCAGTTGCTGCCCAATTTTTATCTACTTCTGGTTTTCCATTCCCACTTAACACTGATATGCTTCTGCTAAACTAAGTAGGGAAGCCATCTAAGACTTATTCTCCTCATGTTTTAAAACTACTTTTAGGTCTTGTGAGGTCAGTAGATATGTATGCAGTCCTACAATTGCAGTTCTATATGTGTAATCAGTTTCGAGGAGGCCCATACCTGCTTCAGAGCGGGGAATTACAGTCTTTGTATACACTGTTTTTTATAAATCATTTGATAAGCATGAATCAGCCTTTTTGTTTTCCTGTCCAGCCGATCCAACACCTTTTGAGGCCACCCTTTCACTCCAAAACTCTAAGTTAGGACAGAAAGAGCAAATTGGTTTATCACTTGGACTTTGTTCCTAGATGTCGGTGCTGTATTAATTTAAGTCTTCTAAAATATTCCTAAGTTTTATTCACATTTGTTCATATTTTATTCCCAAATATTTTTCACTCCCTCTTTTTCAAGTTCTTTTATATCACATTCCTGTCTCAGGGTGATGTTTTCTGGGTGCTGCAGCTTTCCTGCTTCAAAGATCGTTTTCGCACATTTACCAAGACCAAATGACATTCTTGTATCATCTGAAAAAAATTCAACTAGTTGCAGTGTGGTTTCAGTTCCTCAATGATGAACTATACAGTTTTAAATCATCCACAAAAAAGATGAGAAGTCTTTATACTTTTTTGTTTTCTGGGAGTCAAAGTTGTAGTTATGACTTAATATGCTAAGTGGACGACTTAATGGGTTAAGAACAAGACAAAAGAGTAACAGTGACAAAGAATCACCCTGGAATACCCCCCTCTGAATTTTTATACCTCGAATAATAATTTGTTGTTTATCATGGCTTAACTGCAAAGTGGTTTGCCACTGTTTCATAGTCACTGTAATGTAATCAATCAGTGTATGGTGTATCTTATAGATTTTTCAGCACCCTTTAATCCATGAATGTGAGACACTGTCAAATGCTTTTTTGTAGTCTACCATGCCATACTTAGATTCGTCCCCTTTTTACAGTTTTGCTTTATGAGTTTAACAACAAATCAAGCTCTATAGCGTATCGGATCCGTTATATCACAGTTGTCATGACTTCAATCCTCCCATTGCTCCTGATATCCCCTATCCTCCCGGCCTCAGCTTCATGAATCAAAGACCTCTCACCCAGCAAAAAGCAAATACCTAAAAAAGGAAACTGATGAATATGGGAGACTGAAGAGGCCAGGGGGATGAATGAATAACTATGTCAGCAGACAAATGAATACACCTCTCAAACTGGGGATAGGATAAGTCCCAGTCTCCCAACCTGTGGGACAGAGGGACAGCTACCTGAGGTACATGGGAGCACCAGACTACAAGGACCTGGGCGGCCATTGGAGCAGGATATTCTAACACCGAAGATCCAAGCTACCCTAGGGCTTGGGCCCATATCATGGAAGTGGAATCACGTGCCAGCAAAGCCCATCTCTGCTGCTGAAATATCATCTAGAGCAATAGTACCCCGGAAGGCTGCCTGGTTGGCCCGTGCGTATGAAAGCGCAATTCCCACCCGCTTTGATAAGCCAATAAAATGCACTGTGAAATCCAGCGGACACGGAAACTTTAGACTTTGGACAGAGAAACTTTAGAGATTGGCTTTTACAAAAAGAAATGTTCAGGAAAAAATCAAGTCCTAAGTCCGAATAATTAGTAAACTGCCTTGAACTATCACCTAGTGACAGTTATATTCACACCTGCTTTTCATAGACATATTCACCTTTGAGGTTTATGCAGGGATTGCCTAGGAAGGAGTTTACTTGATTCTTTGTTGTTTTGGGTTTTTAGGAAGGGAGGGAGAAAAGGTTGGTGCTGAGGAGGAGGTTTAGCGGATAAGGCTGAAAGGAAGAGCAGTGGCTAGTTGGCTGTATGGGACATTATTTGGGCTGAAAAATGTGACAACCAGAAGGCTGCCTTTTAAGGCCTTCAGGGATCACCGAAGGGGAGCTGGTCAAGGCCTGTGGACCAAAGAGCTCCAGGAGGAACTTCCTTTTTATAGGGGGGAAGAAGAAGAAAAAAGCCAAAAGTTTTGTACCTTTGACATAGTGGAGAGAATAAGGAACTGAGACAGTGATACTGAGAGCACCATCCAGTTGAACTTTGACTGGGAACTGCTTGGAACCGTTGGCAAGAGAGGTGAGAAGAGAGGCTAGAGTCCAATCAGGTGAGGAAAGCGTGTCCATTTGCGCTCCGCCCCTGAAAGCACACCATCATTAACACAAGCCCTTCTAGTTTCCATTGCATGAGCCGCCACCAAAATAGCCTTGGCAAGCCTTTACCACACAGAGTCCATCGAGTCTGGCTTTGGAGTGGACAGCCGCATGGGAAGATACAGGTTGGTTCGTTCGAGGTAGGGGGGATGGATGAATGAAGGAGGAATGGGATCGAGTGATCTCAGGAAAGCCAGGAGGAGAAGCCAGGGGGGATGGGAGAGGAGAGCCGACTGTCAGGCCTGTAAAGATCATTCTGGAATCGCCAGAGCAACGCAATGGAAAGGCTTCTGAGGCATCCAGAGAGGGGGTGGCTGGCGGACAGAGCAGAGTCCGGGTGGCCAAGCCAGGCAGCAGGTACCTCTGCCAAGGGGTAACTGCGAGGAGGCTAGACCGAAAAGGTGTTTGAAGAAGAAGTGTTTGAGGAGCATAAGTTCCAGCGATGAAGGGATTATGAACCGTGCTAACAGGGTCAGCCAGACACAAATTGAGAGACCACTTGGAGGGGTGCAAAGATGCGCCACAAGTTGTCCCGCGATAGGTTGGAGGCTTGCTCTTTGAGCGATTGGACGACTGCGATTGGTGGGACTCTCAGCCTCACACCAGATTGCCTGTTCTCTCCTCGCCAGGTGATGTACCCGTTGCCAGAGATGCTTGTGCCCCAAGGAAGAATGTCCCACACAAGTTGATTGTGAAGACATGAGGCGCTGTTCCTTGCGAAGAGAAGTAAGAAATTGAAGTGCAAGTAAGCTCTCTGCTCTCATTCCAGAACGCTGAAGTGCAGCCAGGTCTCTGTGCCCCCACAGTCGGCCTTCTGCGTCCGGCTCAGTAGTGCCCCCCACCACCGGGGAAAATGCGGACCAGGAGAGTGGTGCTTGAGAGGCGAAGAGGGTAATGGGCCTTGCGGAGTGGAGAAGAGTGGGGATACCACAAGAGGACAATAGCACTGAAGCATCATATGCTATGGGCAATGGGCATGTGGGCAAGCGGCAACCAGGAAGCTTATAGCGCCCCCATGGAATGCGAGAACCCAGGGATGACATGCATGGAGGAAGAAGTGCTATGGCCTAAGCCTGCCCCTGCAAGAGGAATTTAGAACTCTGCCTTGAATGGAGAAGCTATGGACCTGGGATAACACCCGCTGGCTCTGTACTTCTCTAGGGCTGCTCAGAGGAGAAAGGTCCAGAACTGTTGTATGAAATGTAAGAGAAATGAGATGGAGGTTGACTTCTTAGAGGCTCGCCGTGGTCCCCAGGCAAAGACAAGAAGGGAAAAGAGTCAGGCAAGAAAGAGAGTAGACCCTTTGAAGAGGGCCCTGGGCTGGTCGTGAAGACCAAGGGAGTGGTAGACTGGGGGGCTGACTGAAACGGTAAGGGAGGAACCCCCTACCGGGCCACCGGGGCTAGTGGCGGTGGAACTCTCCTCCTGGTGAGAGATGACTGGCAGGTGCAGTGAAGCGGAGATGGCTCCGAGCGCCTGTGGTAGTGGATGACCCCCCTGGAGATCAGGATCAGACGATGTGACCCAGTGGATTTCTAGGATTCCAGGAGAATTCCCCGTCTTTTAGGCAAGGGGAGATTCTTCTTTGGAGATTCAGATCTGGGTGAGAGAGTCTATGAGAGGTCTTCTTTCTGCCTGAATTGCCAGATTCTGCCAGGTCTCTCCGTCTGGTGCTAGAGTCTGGATCTTTCCCCTCGGGCCGGATGGCTGAACCTGAGGGTGACTAATCCTGGGGACAATTTGGCTTCCGCTCGGTGGAGGTATGGCCTGGGATGGATCAAAGGGGAAGGTGACGAGGAACCCTGGAAGGGTAGGACGGAGCGACCAGCTGTCCGCCCAGCGGACCCCTACGCCAGTGAGTTGTGAACGTGTCCCAGGACAGTGCGAGTCTGAGCAGTGGCAACCCCAGGGTGCGTAGGGCTTGCGGCCCCCTCTGCCGGACCCTGTGGTTTTCTCCCTGGTTCTGCCTGCTGGGCGGCCTGACCTCATGTCCTTCGCTGCCACTTT